>NC_062266.1:4369687-4674375 GCF_916048215.2 Malus sylvestris
AGGATCTATCTTGCAAGAGAACGGAGAATTAGATGGAGATCTCAACCATAGAATACGAGCTGGATGGAAAGAGTGCATCCGGCGTGTTGTGTGACCGTCGTAGGCCACTGAAGCTCAAGGGAAAATTTTATAGGACGACAATAAGGCTAGCGATGTTGTATGGCACAGAATGTTGGGTGGTGAAGCATCAACACGTACACAAAATGGGTGTAGCGGAGATGAGGATGCTTCGTGGGATGTGTGGGCACACGAGAAAGGATAAGATTGGGAATGAGGATATCCGAGGTAAAGTAGGAGTAGCCGAAATTGTAGGAAATATGAGAGAAAATCGGCTCCGGTGATTTTGAACATGTGCAAAGAAGGCCGACTGACGCTCCGGTTCGAAGATGTGACTACGGGACAGAGGTTCAGGGCCGAAGGGGTAGAGGAAGACCTATGACAACTTTGGAAGAGACTCTAAGAAAAGACTTAGAGTACTTGAATCTAACGGAGGACATGACACAAAACCGAGCGCAATGGCGTTCTAGGATTCATATAGCCGACCCCACTTAGTGGGAAAAGGCTTTGTTGTTGTTGTTGTTGTTTGTAGTTGTGATGATGGGCCTTTGTAATGCTAAGACAAGATCTTCAGTTTGGAAAGACCTTAGGCGGACCCTCTTGTTGAATGCCTTGGATAGCGGTGCTTAGTAACATTCCAAGTGTTGTTGAGCTTCGAGCTTTCTTTTGTCGAATGCTTCCAACTTTTAAAGTCATAGCTTTTCATTTTCCTCTTCAGTCAAGCATTTTTGTATAGCCATCCTTAGTGAGGGGATTTGACTTTCGAGTGGCAGAATAACTTCCACACCATATACGAGAGAATAAGGCGTAGCTTGGGTAGGAGTCCTATGTGTCATCCTATATGCCCAAAGTGCTTCGCTTATTTTTTTGTGCCACTCTTTCTTTGTTCGACCGATCATCTTCTTTAGAAGGTTGCACATCATTTTGTTGAATGCTTCCGCAAGACCGCTGGCTAGAGCATGATACATGGCATTGAATTTGTATTTCTCGCAGAGCTCATCCATGAGTCTGTTGGAGAACTGTTTTCTGTTATCAGCGAGGCACACCATATCAATGGATAATATGCTCTTTGATGAAATGGACGGCATTTTCCTTCTTGACTTTCCTTAGGGGTACGACTTCAGCCCACTTGGAAAAGTAATCCGTTGCGGCTAGGATGTGGGATTCTCCTACAGATGACTTTGGTGAGATTGGTCATACGATGTCCAATCCCCATGCACCAAATGGCTATGAAGCAATTGTAGGGTGTAATGGTTCAAACGATTGATGTATGAAGTTGGCGTGGAATTGGTAGGCTTGGTACCTTTTGGCGTACTCGAGGCAATCCTTCACCATGCCCATTATTTTTAGCTACAAATGTAGCTTTGGTCTAGACTAATGCGCCCTGTATACGCCTGAGTGTGATTCTTCCATGGCTTGATTATCATCTTCCTCACCTAGGCATCTCAGAAGTACTCATTCAAAAGAGCGTTGGTAGAGTGTTTCTTTGTAGTAGAGGAAGCAAGGTGCTCGTCGACGTATTTCAAAGCGGTGTCTAGGATCGTCTAGAAGCTTTCCTTGCTCCAAGTAGTCGATCAGTGGATGTCTCCACTCTTCAGTGTCGATTGGAAGTACTAAGATGACGTTTGTATCATCCTGTAGCATTTCAATGACGAGCAAGATCACCTATCTTTGGCAAACTGGCATGTCCACAACTTCGTCTTCTCCTAACGCCATACTTGAGGCTAGGTTAGCGTGAGCATCCACTATTTGATTTTCTTTTCTTGGCACATGTTCTAGCATCATGGCCTTGAAATTTTGTAGCAATCGAGTTGTTAGCCGAAAGTATGGGACGAGATCATATTTCCTCACTTTATATTTAATCAAGAGTTAATTGATTATGAGCTTGGAGTCACCATACACTTCTAGCGTTGTGATTTCCATGTCGATCGTCATTTGGAGTCCAATGATCAGTGCTTGGTACTTAGCGACATTGTTGGAGCATAGCTCGCTTAGTCGAAAGGAATAAGGTAGTACTTGTCTTTGTGGCGACATGAATACTATTCCTGCCCCTGCTCCGTCCATTCAAGCGGATCCGTCTAAGAACATTGTCTATGTCGGGAAGATGTCCAACACCTCTCGTTAGGCAAGTAGTCTGGGATTTTCCAATCGGCTAGGATTAGATGGTCAGCAAGGAAATCTGCTAAGGCTTGTCCCTTGACGGCTTTAGCTAGGACGTAGATGATCTCATATTGATTGAGAAGTGACTCCATTTAGCTAGTCGCCCTGTCAGAACGGGTTTGGACATAATGTACTTGACTGGGTTAGCTTTACCAACCAAGTGGATGGTGTAAGCATGCATGTAGTGAGAGTTCTACTTAGGTAGTAGAGTATCGATGAGGTCATGTTCTTTGTCGTTGACGGTGTTTGAAACCTTATTTCTAAGATTTGAAGGGAAGGCGAAATCGTACCTAACCTTTGACATGAGTTTGTAGGCATTTGGGTCGAAACCTTTTTCAGTCATCTTGGTTGGAAGAGTGTTTGGTTTCGCCCCCTTTGGCAGGGGTTTTACCAAACCTTTCGGTGGTTTTGAAACTTTAGCGTCGCCTAGCTGTGTTAGAGGTAAAACTGACATCGTCCTTGTGTAGCTGTGTGTCGGCTTGCTTGTTCCAGTTTCGAACTGGGATTGCACTTTCTTTATTCTTGATATTGGGATGTATCGGAAGACGGGTGTGCTTGGTCATTTTGAGGGCGTCACACTCTCTCTGGTTGTTGTGGGTTTGGCAGGTTCATCATTGTCTTTGGTTTGAAGATAACATGACTTCTCCTTCTTGCTTTTTGGGCATGGCTTACCACTCTTGTTTCTTAGGTGCGGCTTTGCCTATGGATTTGATCTCATTTGGAAGAGTTTCGAGTACCATGTCTTCATTAATGTAGAACTTGGCATCTGCAAAATGGGATTCAACTTCGTTGAATGGCTTGGTGTCGCCTTGTATAACCATTACTCCTTCTCGGTAGAACTTTAAGCATTAATGAATAGTGGATGACACCACTCTATTCTTGTGGATCTAAGGCCTTCCTAAGAGTAAGCTATAAGAAGTTCTAGCATCAATCACATGGAATAGAGTGTTTGATTTGAGTTTGCCAATGGTCATCTTTACTTAGATAATGCCCATCGCTCTTTGTCCTCATTGGTTAAAACCTTGGATTAGGAGGCAACTTTGGGATAGTTCATCTACCTTGATGCTGATTATGGTCATTGTTGACTTTGCCATGATCTTTATGGCCGATAAACCATCCATAAGCATGCGATTGACTTTGTGCTCATTTACGTACCCAAAGATGAAGAGATGACGGTTGTGAGGTTTTGATCTTAGCAGCAAGTCTTCGTCAGTGAAGTTGATTGTCTTATAGGAGGCATAACAGGTGATATACTCATGTAGCCGAAGTTTCAAGCCTTCGTCCTTGCTTTCTTGTACTTCGCAGTCGTCAGGACTCCCCAATACCGCTACTAGTGCTTTTCACATCTCTTTGAGCAATAGTAGTGCTTCATCGATGCTAAAGTATGTTGGCAGGCCTTCTTTAGGCATGAGGGTCTTCTCTTCCTCGATGATGATAACTTTGCCTTTTGAGGGCTCTTCTATCTATACTTCAACCATGTGACAGACAACAGTAGTGCACTGTTGGAAGCGGGAAGTACTCGTGCAAAAAGACGGGAATGCATGGCACTTGCTCCATATGTCCCCAGTGTACGTTGGCTTAACAGCTTTTACATTTCTTTTGGGCTTCCTACTGTTGCAGCGGAAGTGCTTTCTCCCTTGTTCCACCTTTGGCTTTATGGCTTATGGTCTTGGCTTCCTTGTCCTTTTATAGGTTACCAATGTCCATCCTTCATCATCAGTAGGTGTATTTTGGTCGCTTGCCCCCAGTGATGGTTGTACGGAAGGTGCCGTATGACTTGAGCATGGACAGAAGTGGTTATGCGTCACTTGGAGAGGAACAAGATCGAAAGATCCAAACACAATTGTGGTGGTGTGTGTTGCGGCCGTGTCTTCTAGGTTGAGTTTAATTTACCCTTGTTGTGCTAGTTTCATGATGAGCTTCTTGAAGATGAAGCACTTGCCAACATGATGACTCACAATATGATGATACTTGCAGTACCTAGGATTGTTAATGCGATTCATCTCTTCGAGGCGCTTGTATTCAGGTAACTCAATTACCTTCTTTTCCAATAAGTTGCCTAGCATTGCAGCCACGTCAGAGTTAGGAAAAAGGTACGTCTTCTGCTTCAGTTACCTCAAGGTGTTTTTGTACCTATCTTGGGTGTGAGAAGGTTCACTTTTCATCTTATTTGTTTTGCTTTTGGAGGAGATTTTGACGGGGGTAGTATGGAAGGCAAAAGCTTCTGTGGTGGGATTTTTCCCAGTCTTATCTACCTTTGGAGCAAACACCTTATCCTTTTTTAAGTCAGTGATCAACTCTTTCTTCCCATAATTAGTAATACTCAACTCCAGGTCATGGGATCGAGTTGCCAATTCTTCAACAGTTCTTGGTTTTATGCCTTGGAGGATGTAATGTTGCCCCTAATGCATGTCTTGAATGCATATCTCAATGGTGGAGGTTTCAGAAAGCTGATCTTTACAATCCAGACTTAATGAACGCCATCTATTGATGTAGTCAACGACAAGTTCATCTTTTCACTACTTCATACTTGTCAACTCCAACATGCTTACAGTGCGGTGGGTGCTGTATAAATGGTTGAGGAATTCCTTTTCAAGCTGATCCCAGCTGTTGATGGACTTGGGCTCGAGGTCGGTGTACTAGTTAAAGGCATTACCTTTTAGTGAGCGCACAAACTGTTTGACGAGGTAGTCTGCCTCCGTCCCAGCATTGTAGCAAGTTTCAATGAAATAGACAATATGTTGCTTAGGATTGCCCTTTCCATTGAATTGCATGAATTTGGGTGGCTATTAACCTTTTGGCATCCTCAAGGCGTCAATCTTCTTGGAGTAAAGCTTTGAGTATAACACGGAGTCATGTGAGCTCCATTCGTACTGCACCTTGATGGTGCTTATGATCATTTCTTACAGCTGTTGGATAGAGAGAGATCCCCTGAGTGTGGTAGCTCGGTCCACTTCCAGTTTCTTTTCAGCTTTCTTCACTAGCGGCTCTTCTTCTTCATCAGTTTCTTTCTTTAGTGGATCAACCTTTGGGTTAGCTTTCTCATCATGTTGCGCATCTAGAAGGTTGACGAGTGTATTAATCTGCAAGTCTTTTTCTTCCACAGTCATTTTCAGCCTTGCGATTGCTTCACTCATTTATCCCAGCTGCTTCTCAATTGAAGTCGCGCCAGTAGTCATGACTTGCATGGCTATGGGATACGAGCTGCTGCTTGAGTCGGCATCGGAAGTTAACGACTTAGAGTACCTCATCAGGCTTTCTTCCCTTGGTGAACTTAGTGAGGCTAGGGTGATCATTGGCTCGTGCTCATTCGGCAGAGTGGAAGACATGGCAGAGAGAGATCTTTCCTTGCTTCGGGTTATGACGCCAAAAGTGCCACCAATTGCGACAAGGATGTTCTTGTTTTTCAAGTTGGTTGCGGGAATAGCTTAATCCTTTCTTGATTCTATGTGTGTTTCTTATGGATTTGATGACAGAGATGAGAGGCAAAAAGGTCCTACTGGGCGTGCCAAATTTGTAAACACGAAAATTCTGTAACGAATAACACGAGAACACATGTACAAAGTAGATTTGTATAGATGAATTTATAGGGTTACAATATCTGTTTACAACTTTCATCTGATTCAATCTTCAAATTTAATGTAAATGCATAGGTTGTTGATCCAAGTGTCATGATGACTTGATCTCGGATGAATGATTGAATGATTGCTCCAAGTTTTGAGCTTGAAACAATGCTTGGATGCTCTTCACCTTAAGGCTTGTGTGACTTGCGGCAAAAGGTGGTGTTGATGCGCGATTTCCTTGATTCAAGGGTCTTGACGACTTGATCTTGAAACGAACATCGTTACAAGTTTTGAGCTTGCAACAAAGTCTTGAAGGAATTGGCATAAATGTTTGTTGATTATTCAAGGGAATGCTTCGGCTTTTGTCGAAAGAATGTTTTGGCTTTGGTTATACGTTCTTCGAAAATAGCTTGGGCAGCGCATTAGTCTTCAAAGATTTGGCAGAGGTTCTCTTTTTGTGAGAATTTTGGCCCTTCAATGTAGAAATTGTGGACCTTTATGCTTGTCTGAGGACCTTGTATTTATAGACTTCTCAAAGCTTGCCTTTGAATGGATTTGACGTTGATTTGTGTCTTGATTAGTCTATGGGAGAATTTAGGCATGTTTTGTGTCTTAATTTCAGCCACTTTCCTTTGCTTTGCCGAAATCTATAGGGCCTTCTTGCCTATTTTGCAAGCAATCTTCAATTCATACTTGTTTTGTGAATATGCTTTAACTTTCTTTTTGGTTTTGGGAGCAATTTGGGCCCCTTGCTAATTTTAAGGAGATTTCTTCCCCTTTGTTGCATTTTGTGAATGCTTTTGAGCTTCCTTTGCTTGATTTGTGCCACATGTCATTGATCACTTGTCCATCTGTGATGAGCCATATGCCACGTGGAGCTTTGTGTTGCATCATTTGCATGCAACAAAATTTACATGTCCACAAAGACCTATTTAACCTTCTCTACTACTAATATTGTCCTGCAGTAACAATATAAAGCTCAGATGTTCACTAAGTTTTCAGATTTGATCTCTGTTTTACTTCTCCCTAAATAGCAGAATCAGTTGTTGATGAAAAATCATCAAGCTCAACCTAATGGGGCGACTGTTATGCCTAAAGCCACCCCGTCAAGGTCAACAGAGCCAAAGCTCATCTAAAGGAGGAAACCGAACTCCCCTTGTTTTTGGTTTACAATTTTCATTTATGTTCGAATTATTTGTTAGTGATTTGTTTTTTGGATATTAAGTTTTTAATTAATTACCATCCTTGAATACTTAAATTATTTTGAAAGGATAATTTTTTTAAGAACTTTTATGCATGTGACCGATTCAAATTAATTTTATTTCTAGGTATAACTAGTGAGAAAGTTAGTTGTCTGGCAGATAATGCAACCACGTACACCGTTTTGCGTGAACGCATCTATTTCACTAATTTCATACCTAAGAATGCACCTCTAACAACCCTTTCATGCCCATCCAACATGATCGAAAGATACGATAAGGCATGTATAATGTTGTCCAATGGTATAATTTTGACCATTGATGAGGCACTTTATTCTCCGCATTCTAGAAGAACATTGTTGAGTTTTAAGGACATTAGAGATAATAATTACCACGCTGAAACTTATGTAGCAAATGGAGTTGAATTTCTATGCATAACTTCCTACGAATATGGCTAGAAGCGTATCCCGAGTGGTTTGTACACTACGACCATACGCCCTATAGAAAGCCACAATATGGTTGGCCCCACCTCTAGGATCGCACACAAAATTACACTTTGGCAGGATCATTTGGGGCACCTTAAACGAACAGCGATGCACCGTATCCTCAAATCATCACACAAGTATCCATTAACCCGAAGCTTAGGTTCAATTGAAGGAATTGCATGTTAAACCTGCTCTAAAGGATTCAAGGGGACATTTGTGGACCGATTCACCCTCCCTGTGGACCATTTAGATATTTTATGATTTTGGTTGACGTTTCCACATGTTGGTCACACGTGTGCTTGTTGTCCACAAGGAATGCTGCATTCTCTAAATTATTGGCTCAGGTTATCAAACTCAGGGCTCACAACCCTAATTATCCGATCAAATCTATTTGATTGGATAATGTTGGAGAATTCACATCTAAAACTTTTGATACTATTGCATGTCAGTTGGGGTTGAAGTTAAACATTTTGTACCCCATGTTCACACCTAGGGGTTGAAGTTGAACATCTTGTATCATATGTTCACACCCAGAATGGCCTGGCAGAGGCATTCATTAAGTGCTTACAAATGATTGGTTGATTGTTGGTTATTCGTACTAAGCTCCTGATCGCTGCTTGGGGCCATGCAATATTGCACATAGCTATGTTGGTCCAACTGAGGCCTGTTGCGACCTAACCATATAACGCCCTTCAGTTGGTTACAAGATACGAACCCGACATATCGCATTTGCGCATTTTTGGTTGTGCAGTCTATGTGCCGATTTCACCGCCCTTACATACAAAAATGGGACCTCAGTGAAGGATGGGAATTTATGTCGGATATGATTCTCCTTCAATTATTCGTTACTTAGAACCTTTGATAGGTGATTTGTTTATCACTTGTTTAACGGATAAGAACGTCAACGTTCTTAAAGAACGACGCGAATTATCATGGACAACTCCCACTTTGTCTCATTTAGATCCTTGCACCACTCAGTCTAAAATTGAAGTGCAACGAATATTAGATCTTCAAAGTGTAGCTCAGAGCATGCTAGATGCTTTCACTAATCTAGCACGAGTGACAAGATCACATATTCTAGCTGAAAATGTGCTTGCAAAGATGGATGTACCAAATGTACAACGGACTTCCCTCCTGGAGGCCCAGGACGCCATTTTGGCCGATCTACATACATTAGCGGCTAACCAATCCTTTGCCTCTACATAAAAGCATGGCAGACCTCTTGGTTCAAAGGATTCACACCCCTAGAAGAGGAAATCCATGACACAGGCACCTAAAGAGCCTACCATGAATCCGACTGTCACCTACTCATTCTTTCAAACTCATGAGGAAATTCTAGATTACGAAAGTGTCATTGAAGACAGGAATCCACTTACTGAGAATCGTTAGATTTTGGTCCATTATGCTAGCTTGGATGAAGTTTGGTGTAGAAATGAGATAATTGCTGACGATGCATTAGCATATGCAGTAACTACTGAGGATCATATTGAGCGATAATATTGAACCCCGTTTGTCGATGAATGTTGATATAGAACTGATTGGTCAAACTGGAAACAAGCAATCCAAGTCGAACTTGATTCGTTTGTGAAACGTAAGGTGTTTGGACTTATAGCTCCTACAAGGTGTTTGGAATTATAGCTCCTACCCTTCCACATGTGAAACACGTTGGTTGCAAGTGGGTTTTCGTTCGGAAGTGTAATGAGAAGTACCAAATTATGCGTTACAAAGCTTGTCTTGTTGCGCAAGGCTTCTCATAACGCCCCAGGATCGACTATGACGAAACTTATTCACCCATTATGGATGTGATTGCTTTTCGCTACCTTATTAGTTTGGTAGTTTCCGAAAAAACTGAGTATGTAGTTGATGGACGTAGTAACTGCGTATCTCTATGGGGATGTTGATATGGAAATTTATATGAATGTTCCTAAAGGACTTACATTGACTAGATCAAATATTTCCAAACCCTGAAACAAGCTTTCAATTCGGTTGAGGCGTTCACTTTACGGCTTGAAGTAATTTGGAAGAATGTGGTATAACCGTCTGAGTGAGTATTTGACTAGTCAGGGATATGTGAACAAAGAACTATGCCCTTGTGTGTTCATTAAGAAGTCACATTCCGGTTATACGATAGTTGTAGTATATATCGATGACATGAATCTCATCGAAACTCCTGAACAGCTTGCGAGAACTGCCGGGCACCTGAAGTCAAAATTTGAGATGAAAGATCTAGGAAACAGTCGATAATGTCTTAGTTTCGAGATAAAGCACCATTCGGATGGAATCTTAGTACATTAATCGAACTACACCCAGAAGGTGTTGCGTCGCTTTAACGAGGATAAAGCGAAGCCTTCAAGTACTTCTATGGTCGTTCGATCGCTAGATGCAAAACGAGATCCTTTCTGTCAGAATGAGGATGATAAAGAGATTTTGGAACCTCAAGCTCCTTATCTAAGTACGATAGGTGCTTTATTGTACTTAGCTTAATACACTAAACCCGACATCTCATTCGCTGTTAAATTTTTGGCAAGATACAGTAATGCACCAACATGCAAACACTGGACTAATGTTAAAGACATCTTATATTACCTTAAAGGAGTTAGGCTTGTTCTATCCTTACGGATCCTCGAGTGATGTCATACCCCCTTATCTCGAGTCGATTCTCACCTTATTGGTTCAACGTAGGATACTTGTCTAATCCGCATAAGGCGCACTTTCAAACGGGTTATGTCTTTACCATTAGAGGCATGACAATCTCTTAGAGGTCAACTAAACAAACCTTAGTTGCCACTTCGTCTAACCATGCAGAAATTCTAGCCTTACACGAAGCTACTCAGGAATGTTTTTCGTTGAGAGCAGTTGTGGGCCATATTCGAAGCTCCTGTGATCTATACCCCATAATGATGCCCCAACGATGTGCTATGAAGATAACACAGCATGCATCGAAAAACTCAATAAGGGTTACATCAAATTAGACAACACCAAGGATATTGCTCCAAAGTTCTTCTTCTCACATCAACATCAAGAGCATCAGAAAATTGAAGTCATGCAAATCCGTTCACAAGACAATCTGGCCAACCTTTTCACCAAATTACTACTAAAGATGACGTTTCAGAAGCTTGTTTAAGGAATTGGTATACGTAAACTTTTTGAGTTGTAACATTACTAGTTCTCTTTGGAATTGTGTCAACCCTAGGGGGAGTATCTTGAAGTATAATTGCTTGATCTTAATGTACTCTTTTTCCCTACGATTAGGAGCATTTTTCCCATCTGGTTTTTACTACCTAACAAGGTTTTGACGAGGCACCCATCTTAGGCTGATTATATCCCTGATGACGTCCCGTTGATGTTTCATTTGACTTTTCATTTCTCACGCATTTTTCCTTAGACTATGGGTTTTGTAACAATTCGTCCCCAATTATTATGATTTTATAATTTTGATACGTGAATTTACGAAAATGCCCTTTGAGGCAAAAACATTGACTTTTGTGTACCACTTTGTTGTGTCATGTAAGATCTATTTTCTTGGCGTATCTTTGTATTACTCATCATTACAAATGTATAGGCACAAGTGGAATCAAAATTGGAGCTATGATAAGAACTTTACAGAATAACGAAGTTGAGGGGTAAAATAGTAATTTCACTATTCTAGATATTAGGATTAGATATTTTTATTATTTTAACAATTTCTGGCACGTGGGGCCCATATCTTACTTCTCCTTCTGCCATGTGTCCCCTTCCACTAATCTTCTGGAACTCTTTTCCCCTCCTTGCTTTCCTATGACTTTTCTCTTCTCCATCAGCTCTCATCCCTTATTTCTCATATATCTCTCCCTCTCATTCTCTGTAAATAGACTCACCATCTCCACCTGGCTCATTTCACTACCTAATTGTACGACAAAATCAAAAGATAAAGCTTTAAGCTCATTTGTCTCTCTTGTCCCTTTCCTCTACAAATTAAACCGAACTACCAAGGGAGCCATGTTTTCTGGCGAGTCTCTTGCATTTCCGACTAGAGGTAAGCCTTCGGAAATCGTAAAAACCTTATATTGATCCTGTGTACATGTTTTGAACGAACAAAATAGCACAGAAATACCTCGGGGGAACTTCGGCCACGGCCGAGGAAACCGAAGGTACATTTCTATTCCTTGTTCCTTGGGCTTCGTTTTGGTATATTACATGATTAGCTTTAGTTAGGTTTTGGGGATGATCAGAGCTTGGGAAGCTCATGCTTTCTTCCTCGTGGAGTTCGGCCGATCCACGATCTTAAATGGGGTCAAACTCAACCCGCAACCCAAAACCAGCCCATCCCATTAACCTAGGCCCAACCAATTAGCCCTAACCTAGATCCAACATAGCAACCCAAGCCCAGATTCGACCCGACCCGAACCCCATCCCAACACCATGGTCTGCGCGTGGGTTGGTGCGTGCGCTCATGTCATGACAGGCGACTTTTTTAGTGACCCATCTCGGTGCATACAGCAGCGTGTAGAGGAACCTGAGATCCCTCCTTAGGTTTTTCGATGGGCCGAATCCGAATTCATTGTCTGTTTTCTGAAATTCGATTGTTTTAGTAGATTTTTATTAAAAGTCTCTAATTGTGTTTAGGTACGTCGGTGGAAGATGACACCATCCTCCCTTGTTCGAGTGGCTCTCCAATAGCTGAACATGTGAGTGGACCTCTTCTTAACTTGCATGTTTTTATAAAATATTAGGCTTGCATTCATGAAAAGAATAATTTCATGATTTAACGTTTTATGCATTATTTATGATTTATCGAATTTACGTTTCTCCAAAGGTTATGAATTATTGAATTTTCATATATGAAGTTTTATGTATTTATGAATATGATTTATTATGGTTTATGAAATGAGGTATTTAGCTTTTCGTAAATGAGCTTTGAGATATGCAGTCTATGGCCATATAGGACATGCAACATCTCGCCCCGAAATATTTATTTTCGGGAAATAATTTCGATGATAGGCCCAAATTAAACTCTTGTTTATTTAATTACCATTTATTATAATTCTCTATTCAATTTTTTCATAAAGCCTCACAAATTCTATAACCATAATTTTCACACCAAACATACTATTAAATTCTCAATTTACCACCATTTCCTTCTCTTAAATCAAATTCTCAACTAAAGGATAATTCTCAATTATTTAAGGCTGCATCTAATCATGTTAGACTGCCTACGTACTCTTGAGCAGGATCAAGCCTTTCATGGTTCACAACTTCTTTTTAAGCCACTTTCCAATAATAACCATTTAACGAAAATATCCAAAATTAGCGTCAATAATCGAAACACATCAATAAACATCAAATATATATTTAGAATATCTAATTTAGCATAAAAACGCGATGTCGGCTCACTAGCCATGCGACACCGCACGCGCCGTCATGGGTGGCGTTCGGCTGCCCCGACTCGCCGAAAAATTTCACTATTTCTAAAAATTCTTAAATTTTATAGAAATGTAAGGCAAACCAAGGGGAACAACTTTTATACCTGGGCCAAAGTCCAATTCGGCCGGAAAACACATGAAATTGGCCACGAACCATTGGAACCCTAAAATTTGGGTGGTCTCGATCTGCCAACTCCGGTGCTCTGCTGCCCCAACCAATGTTTTTGCTTTCTTCCTGAGGTTGAGGGGAGTCTATTGGTGGTGGTGGTGGTGGTCGAAGTTACCTTCTAATTTGGTGTATCGCCACCACGAACCCGCCACACCCACCATGCAGGAGTTCGTATTTTCAAAGCCAATTTCACTGGATTTTTGGGTTGTAATTGGTAGAGGGTGGGTTGTGGAGTATTTCATATGAGGTGTCATGGTGTCAGGTTGAGTCACCAAAAGAGGAACGAGTTGAGGGGGACCTGGGTTCCCTTCTCCTATCCTCTCTCCTTTCCCTCATTTCCTCCCCCCTGATTGGTCCGAGTCTCTCCATTTTCTCTCCTTCCCTTTCCATCACAACCACCCACGTGGCACTCCTATTGCTCCAGATTTTCTGGAGCCCTCCAACTTAATGTCAAAATGACTATTTTGCCATCAAATTCTATCGTTAATAACTTCTTCATTATAACTCTGTTTCACGAACGGTTTTCGCCTACACGCTCGTAGGGTTGTCCTCCATCCAAATATGTCAAGAAATTTGATAAAATATATGAGGATAAAATAGGACCTCATATAATTACGTTAAGCCAACTAGGGCCATTTTCTTCTTTTCCACTTAACGATAAATTTTTATGACATGATTTATAATAATTTCCGGAAGCAAAACTTAAAAAAATTTCAATTCAATTTTTCATACCCATAAATTGATTTATTTTCGATTTTTTCTCCACATATTTATATATTTAATTTTTCAAGGTATTACATCGGTGAAATTGGTTTTGAAAATACGAAATCCTGCACAGTGGACGAAATTATGCATTATGAAAATTTTGAATGATAAGATGACACACCCCGATCCTAGAATCAAGGCGTGCTGGCCGTCACGTGGGCGTGACGTAACCAAAAGTGCGATGCGGAAGCAAAAGGTAAAAGAAATACGAAGGAATAAAAACCAACTACTAGCAATAATATCCAACTAACATGGTATAGTGAGTTTAAGTGTGAAACACACATATTCAGAGCATAAGTACCCGGTGCAGTCAAGTAGGAACATTACTAAATTACAACACCCGAAGGTGAGTCCTACATTTAAGTAGTCTGTCAGAACGCCGTGAGAATCCTCGTGAGCCACCAACACTACTAACTAGAACCTAGAAGGGCGCAAAACAAGATTGAGTGGGTCAGTAAAACAAAGCTTTTCGAAAAATATTTCATTTAACAACACTTCTAACCTCTCACTGTAAAACCTGTATACTTTCCCAGAAAAATAGTATATATATAACCATATATAACAGCAAATAACCCAAATCACAAGTCTTTACACTTTTCAAGAAATATGCCATGCAATGCTTCAAACATAATAAGGATGCATCAATATAATAGGTGAAATAAGGAATCAATCAGAGACTTTGCAGTTGTCATGTACGGTTAATTCTATAGCTCAATATCCAACCCAACCGGAGTCACCACTGTGATGTGTACAGCTCTAGTGCTTCTCTCATTAACAGCTGTATAATAATCTAAAGTCACCTACAAGTCGGAACCACCTCTAATGGTCTGTACGACATGTCGGAACCACCTCTTATGGTCTATACGACATGCACCTACTTGGATCCAAGGTGAGCGTGTGGTGCGGGGTGAATAATATAAGCACTAACACCAGGGGTGTAGGTTATGAGCTCTCAACACAATTTACATCATCAATAAATCACATGAACAACATAAAACTCACCTGATACTCACATGTGCGTCCACATCACCATTTCACATATATGCATCAAGTACTAATTCATATATTTCATATGATATGTATGCATGGCATATTTCTTGAAAAGTGTAAAGACTTGTGATTTGGGTTATTTGCTGTTATAGATATACTATTTTTCTGGGAAAGTATACAGGTTTTACAGTGAGGGGTTAGAAGTGTTGTTAAATGAAATATTTTTCGAAAAACTTTGTTTTACTAACCCACTCAATCTTGTTTTGTGCCCCTCCAGGTTCTAGTTAGCAGTGTTGGTGGCTCACCTTAAATGTAGGACTCACCTTCGGGTGTTGTAATTTAGTAATGTTCCTACTTGACTGCACCTGGTACTTTTGCTCTGAATATGTGTGTTCACACTTAAACTCATTCTACCATGTTAGTTGGATATTATTGCTAGTAGTTGGTTTTTATTCCTTCGTATTTCTTTTACCTTTTGCTTCCGCATCGCACTTTTGGTTACATCACGCCCACGTGACGGCCAGCACGCCTTAATTCTAGGATCAGGGTGTGTCATAAGATGATTGTGAAATTGCGACAAGTAGATGAAAAGGTTGCACTAAGAGCTTGTGGATGTTGAATTGGGCGAAAAAGACTAGTGGATGTCGATTTGGGCGTGATAGCCCGTGGAATGGGAGGAATGTTTGGTTTGGCAAAAAGAGCCCGTGGATGTTGATTTAGGCAAAAAGGCCCGAGGATGTGTGATTGAGCAAAATGGCCCGTGAACGATGAATTGTGCGGAATGACTCGTGAAATGTGAAGGAATGGATGAGTGGGCACAAAGACCCAATGTTTCTGGGAAGAAGCACCATGTGTAGGCTGTGAGAATGAATTATTAAAGTGATAAAAATGTGTGGTGTATACTGGCCAGGTATATTACAATCTTTTCCAGTCTATTAGTCATTGATTGGGATAACAAGAAAAAGGGTGGTGAAATCACTGTTTTGTCAATGATAATTATGGCTAGAAATAAAAAAAAAAAATCTTTTGGCCAATGATAATTATGGTTGGAAATTTTAGTATTTATGAAAGTCACTATGATTTTATAAACGGGAAGGAAATTAAAAACTGAGGATATGTTTTGTTCATTATAATTGAAATGGTGGAAAGACTGTGAAATTTTCTTCTTTTATTATTGGTGGACATGAATAAAATTATGGAATGGGATTTTAGTTCGTTTAATATAAACAATTTCCCAGTTGTGAAACACGTGTAACATTATTTTTTCGTTTGATGAAAAGAATTGGTGGGGAAAGCTTGTAATTAAAAATTTGATTGGTTTGGTTGCCATACGTATAAGTTGGCATTGTTGGATTCGATATTGCGAACAGAACTAATGAAGCACCCATATTCTATTGGCTATGTGATTAATAGGGTTTACTTTCGTTAGCCGATAGAGTCATGATATATATAAATTTTCTTCTTTGGTTAATGGAATGTGAATAGTTCTCTGGAAGTGTGAGTCACTAATGTATTTGATATGTGGCTGCACTTTGAAGCAATTTAAAAGAGAAACAATTGAAACAAAGATTTAAAGGGCTTTTAAATTTACTATGGGTAATTTAGTTTAATTGTGGATATGAATGAAATCATAGAATGAGATTTTGATTTCGTTCAATGTTAACGGTATTGCGGATTTGGTTTTAAATTTCTTTCCTTTAACCAATGAGTGTGATTGGGAATTCCAATGATTTGGTTGGAATTTTTGATATTTGATTTGCCAATTATAAAGGTTTGGCTTGAAATTTTTATATTTACTGAGCCACTGATGATTATGGCTAGAAATTATGATATTTATTTGGCCGAAAATAGTTATGGCTGGAATTTATGATAATTGTGTTTGCCAATATTGAGTATGGCAAAAATTTTATGATGCTTGGTATCACCAATGGTTGTGGCTAGAAATTTTGAAGAAGAATTGTGGTAACAGCTATGTATAGCCAGTGATGGTAAATAGTCCATCAGTGATTATGATTATTATGCTAGTATTTAACTAGCCAATGGTAGATGGGGTTTAATATTTGGTATTATTTAGACAATGAAAATTGCGGCTTGTTGTTTGATATTTATTTTGCCATGTGTGTGGGTAGAAGTTCTGGCATTCTTTTTACCAATGAATGTGGTTGGAAATCTGAGAAAATGTGTGTGAATCATGATGATTCTTCATTATTCTATTTATTTTGAAGTTTGAATAAAATCATATGATTTTATGCAGTATAAAAGGAATGGTGGGAATAGTTCTAATTTCTTTTCGTAACTCGATTGGTTGAAATCTCAGGGACGAGATTTATTTTAACGGGGGGTGAATGTAATACCATGAAAAATTAAATATAAGAATATGTGGTGAAAAATGAAAATAAATCAATTTATGGGTATGAAAAATTGAATTGAAAATTTTTAAAGTTTTGCTTCCGGAAATTATTATAAATTATGTCATAAAAATTTATCGCTAAAAAGAAAAGACAAATATTGCCCTAGATGGCTTAACGTAATTATACGAGGACGTATTTTATCCTTATATATTTTATCAGATTTCTTGACATATTTGGATAGAGGACGACCTTATGAGCGCGTAAGCGAAAACCGTTCGTGAAACGGAGTTATAACAAAGAAGTTATTAACGATAGAACTTGAGGGAAAAACAATCATTTTGGCATTAAGTTGGAGGGCTCCAGAAAATCTGTAGCAATGGGAGTGCCACATGGGTGGTTGTGATGGAAAGGGAAGGAAAGAAAAGGGAGAGACTCAAGCCAATCAGGGGGGAGGAAATGAGGGAAAGGAAAGAGGAAAGGAGGAGGGAACCCAGGTCCTCCTCGACCCGTTCTTCTTTTAACGACCTAACCCGATGGAAACGTTGATTTCCGGGGCTTCCTCCGGCCAAATTCCGACGAACTACATCATGACACTTCCTAAGAAATACTCCACAACCCTCCCTCTACCAATTACAACCCAAAAATCCAGTGAAATTGGCTTTGAAAATACGAAATCCTGCACGGTGGGTACAGGGGGTTCATGGTAGCGATAACCAAATTAGAAGGGAACTTTGACCACCACCACCACCAATAGACTTCTCTCAACCTCAGGAACAAAGCCCAAATATTGGTTGGGGCGGTAGAGCATTGGAGGTGGCGGATCGAGACCACTTAAATTCTAGGGTTCTGGCAGTTCGTGGCCAATTTCAGGTGTTTTTTGGCCGAATTGGAGTTTGGCACAGGTATAAAAGTTGTTCCACTTGGTTTTCTCTACATTTCTGTGAAATTTGAGAATTTTTAGAAATAGTGAAATTTCCCAACAAGTCGGGGCGGCCGACCGCCACCCGCAACGGCGCGTGCAATGTCACATGGCCAGTGAGCCGACATCGTGTTTTTATGTGAAATTCGATATTCTAAATATGTATTTGATATTCATTGATGTGATTCGATTATTGACGCTAATTTTGGATATTTCCGTTAAGTGGTTATTGTTGGAAAGTGGCTTAAAAAGAAGTTGTGAACTACGAAAGGTTTGATCCCGCTCAAGGGTACGTAGGCAATCTAATAAGGTTAGATGCAGCCTTAAATAATTGAGAATTACCCTGTAGTTGAGAATTTGATTTAAGAGAAGGAAATTGTGGTAAATTGAGAATTTAATAGTATGTTTGGTGTGAAAAATATGGTTATAGAATTTGTGAGGCTTTATGAAAATTTTGAATAGAGAATTGTGATAAATGGTAATTAAATAAACAACAGTTTAATCTGGGCCTATCATCGAAATTATTTTCCGAAAATAAATATTTCGGGGCGGGGCGTTACAGGACATGGTTGATGATATTTATGATATACCTCCAGCTTCACTGGCCAAACCAGTGTCGGACAGCTACACTAGCCACGGCTAGTGTCCGTGTGTATGTTATTCTATTTTATACAGCTTCACCTTTGGGTGATGGATATGTACTGCCTTCGGGTGACTATGATACCCCTAGTTGAGTACCTCATTAAGGTTTTTCATAGATGTTTTATGGATTTGCCTTTGGGCAGCAATAACTTCATTATGGAGCATTGTTTTACACGCAAATGTTTTACAAATGTTTTCATGGCATGCTAGAGTTTTCAGAAAACTTACTATATGTAGTACTATTTGTGTTTTCAAAATAGGGGGTTAGTATGTTCAGAAAGAAATCGGTTTTCGTATTATTAGTATTAATATAAAATATGGTCTACTCACCTTTTCTGTTTTTTCGCCCCCTCAGGAGTTAGAATTGAGGCACATGATCTGGGCGTTGGGGCACCTTCGCATAGATATCTTCGAGTCTTTTCATAAAAGTATTCTCTCCTTTATTCATAACATTTATATTAATCCTTTCACATCATTCTTGACTAGTTGTATGCTCTAAACACAGTTCTGGTTTGGTATATTTCTTTCTAATCACGTATTTTATTTGTATGCATGTTTCAAATGGCTTCGTCATCCTCGGGTGTCGGCCAACACGTGTATTCCTTTGGGCGTCTGGCATGTCTACACTCTTACCAACAAGGACCTTCAGGACTATCAGTTAGCAGGACTGCGAAGGCTGGTTTGCACCATCACTAGCAAAACGTTAAGGTCTGCCTAGTATGACCAGCAACCTTCCCTCCTAGTTGCCTGTTAGCGTTCAGATCTATATAAATAGCAAAATCAAACAAGGAAAACCTAATTGCTACTTATTTCTCAGAACTTTCTCTAGTTCTCTTTTCTCTCAAACTGTTTCTGATTTAGACATCATAGACTCTTTGGAGGACATCTGCCCCCCTTATTCTAGATATTCGCCAATTAGGTTAACGGTGGAATTTCATCATTGTTCTCTCGTAAGTGGAATTTCATCATTCAGCCGTACAAAATTTGCTTCCACTCTAGAGATTTTATTTTTCCACTCTAGAGATTTTATTTTTGATAAGTTGTACGAGCATACTCCTCTTTATTATAAAAGAACTTGAATTGTTAATTTTTTTCGAAATTTTCTTCAATAGTTCAGTAATATTAGTGAGTATAGTCTGGATGAACGGTGAAGATTCATACTAATTTTTTTTTTTAAATCTTCACCGTTTATTTTTCTGTCTACTTAATAGATCCGGACTATTAAGACAAAAACCCCAACGGTTACTAGTTTTTATTTTTTTTAAATAATTTTTTCTTCACAATGTTAAAAGATGTATCAAATTGCAGTTCAGGTATAATTCTTGAATTAAGATTTGCCAAGTTGCAATTCTGATGGATGGACAACAACACGAAACAGATCAAATGGTGGTATTTGAGAGACCCTTCAACTTCCAGAGATACGCACTGCTATAAATTAAAAGGAAAACTAATGAAAATGATTTGAAAACTTTGAGTTTTAACAATAAGGACAAAATAAATAGTAAAGTGAATATTATCAGGATTGACTTTTTAGTGTAAAAATATGGTTTTTTGTTAAAATGAACAGTACCAAAAGCTTTTCGTTAAAGTTCCCTAAATTAAACTATAAATGTATGTAATATATATGAGTGTATGCATATATACAACTTTTGTGAGAATAATTAACATTAGGTTTTTAGTTAAAATAATCTTTAAGATTGACATAACTCCTTACTTTGGTTTCTAAGATTTAAAATCAATAAAAGTGGTCGTTCAGTCTGTCTAGCATCAATCATTTTGATATTTCCATGAAAAAATCTATTAAATAACGACCAAAATGACAAAATACCCTCAATTTAGTAAACAATTGACAAAAAAGATTTGACAAAATTGAGCATATTTTCGTCATTTTATCCTTATTTAACAGAAATTTTTTAGAGAATGAACAAAATGGTTGATGGTGAACAAACTCAGAGATCATTTTTATCGATTTCAAATCTCAATGACCAAAATAAAGAGTTATACCTATCTTAGTGACTATTTTGGCTGAAAACCCTTAACATTATGATTTGGGACATGCTTTATTTGCCATTAAGAAGTAGAAAGAAAAATACCAAACACCGACATAATAAAAAAAAGAATTAGTTTAATGGAAAAAAATTCCTCATAGTATAATGTTTGGGACTTGTGAGAACAAATTTGTCATGTTTAACAGCATTACATGTTGTCTCATACAACAACATCACGTGGTTCCGTGGTTTTAAGAATGAGCACGCAAATGTGGACATTCTCTTTACATTCTGGCACACAATATTGTGGAGCCAAAAATAATCAGGAAGAATGTGAAGGTGACATGTGAATTCTAGGGTTAAAAGGACAAAATTATCCTCGAGGAATACCGGAACGCAGTGGACAATCATTCATCAATCAAGTCAAAAGTGCCCAAAATAGGTATTTATTCAAAACCTATTTCATCCATCCTAATCAAATCTTCTCCACAAGGTAACTCCTAAATCATTCCCTTCTCATTATATTAATTAGCTAATTAATTAATTTATTAATTAGCTAATTTATTTATTTATTAATTAGCTAACAAATTATGAATCTCACCCAAAAAAACCATCCAAGTGGCCAGTCCATCTCCTCCCAAAGGGGCCGGCCACACCCTTATATAAACACCCTCATTTTCTCCAAAACCTAAGTTCTACAGTCTTGCAAAATTCTCTAAATTCTCTAAACACTTTTCTTTCAAAATTATAACTTTGGCATCGGAGGTTCTTCAGCCAAAGCCCCCCCCCAATTCATCTTGGGCTCTTAACCTTGACCTAAGGTGTTATTTGTTTTGTAGGTGCAATTTTGTCCAATAATAAGGAGGAAGAAATTTATATCCACAATATAATATCCTTCTCAAAAAAGGCAAATTAAGATTAGTTTTTGGGTTTCTGTTAGAAAGTATAATTTAACGGGTTTGTAGCATAACCGGTTAAGAATAACTTGATTCGATTCGCTCAAACAAAGTAATCACGGGCACTGTGATTGAATTTGAGTAATATATGTACTTATATAGTTATAGTTGCTAATTGACCATAAGGCTTTGTGGAAACAAATAGCGAATCCTTGTGATGTTTGCACGTTTTGTGGTGCACAACGAACTAGCTAGATATTCTGAATCAAGGTCGCTACCATGCATGCGTATAACATTGGTGCAGATCAGAGGGTCCTTCTCAATAATAACTTCTTTTATGAATCTGGTCCTGTGTGTCGACTGACTACGCTGATTGCCGACTAACATACCTATTTTCATAATGAATGATTACTGTAATGACCAAATTAAACCATATCATGATCACTCAGCTTTGAGCCATGTAATGCTAAAAAGTTATTACTGGTGACAAAGGTCAATTAAGATAAGATAAATTAGTTCGCACGACCATCTTATCATTTCAAACCTAGATTTTTTAACATGGGATGCAATTTTTCTTTTGGACTGCAATTGGTCCAGAAAGCATCAACCTCTCTCTATCTCTCTCTCTCTCTCTCTCTCTCTCTCTCTGTGCAGTCTCTCAAACTATAATAAGCAATACACCAAAGTTGTTTAATTGTTTAATGGTATATCCAATGGCGGAACTAGAAATTTTGTAAAAGGTGCGCTGGCTACTTTTTGTAGGGTGATACGATGGCCACTAACAAGAATCTTGAAGACAAATCAACCAAAAATGAGAAAAGTAGGATTATCTTCCTTTTAAATTCTCCTCATCTCCTCTCACTTTCCTCTTTGTCTTTTTTTCTTTACAAATAAATGTAAAGATGTTGATGTGACTTAATTGTGAATGTTCAAATAGAAAAGGATTGGAGAGAAGGAGAATTTGAAGGAGAGAGAATACTGCTTAAAAATGAGAATATGGAGAGTTTAGGTTAAGAGTTAAAAACATGACTGTTTACCAAGGGATTGTGTTTATTAATTGAGTAAAAATTAATCTAGGATGCATACTGGCTATAAATTTTATTGGAGAATGAATTACTGAGTTAAATTTAGGGAGGCTAATATGATATTTGGGGTGAATAGACATATGTAGAAGTTAATTACTTTTCAAAAAGGCTACCTGGGCTATAGTTCATGGAAATCGTAGTGTAGTTCCGCCAGTGGGTATATGAATATATATCTACGCAGAGGGAGATTTGCACACGGCCGACATAAAATTTATATGTAGTGATCAAAATCTCTACCACTTACACTATATGAAATGTGTTACGTAAACAACAAAGTAATAATACTTAACCTAGTGATATTTTGTCCAACGTATTGTTGACACATGATTTGAATTTGAATCCCTCACAGTTACTAAAAAGAAGATGTTACTTATGTCGGCTACTAGATGGTTTATTGTCAATTAAAATAAAATCGATCTGATACTCAAATTTTAAAAATAGAGAAAAGTTGCAGATAGAAGGGGAAATGTGGAAAGCAGAAAGCTTTTTGGCATTTTGTCTGTGACAGGAGTTTTTGTCATTTCCATGATTTCATCTTCCCCGTTCGGGTTAAATTCCATGATTTCAAACCCTACCTGGTTTTGTTTCATACTTCCGTTTTCCTGTTTTTTCTCTCCTAGATGTTTTCACCTTCCAGTCATGAGCTGTTAAGGTTTCCTGGATATTTGACTAGACTTGTCTTCATGCTTCCGCTAAAGATGTATTTTTCTTTTCGATAAATTGTACAGGCATACTATTCCGTTATTATAAAAGAATTTGAAATGTTAAACTTTTAAAACCTTTCTTCAATAGTTCAGTTATATTGTTGAGTATTCTAAAAAAATGAACGGTGAAGATTGACATTAAAAAGTTTTCTTCAATCTTCGCGGTTTATTTTTCGGACTACTTAATAGTTCCAAACTATTAAAAGACAACCCAAAATTTACTAGTTTTTATTTTCTTTAATAATTTTTTCTTCACAATTTTAAAAGATGTATCAAATTCCAGGTCATTTATAATTCTTGAATTAAGATTTGTAAAGTTGACCAATTCTGATGAATGGTAACAGCAAGAAACAGATCAAATGGGGGTATTTGAGAGACCCTTCAACTGTAAGAGAAACGCACTGCTATAAAATTATAAATGTATACAATATATGTGTATGCATACAACTTTTGTTAGAGAATAATTAACATTATAATTTGGGACATGCTTTATTAAGCAGTAGAAAGGAAAAAACCATACACCGACATAGTAAAAAAGAATTAGTCTGTAATTTTAGGAAATTTTCTTCTCATTGTATAATGTTTGCCAGTACAAGTTTGTCATGAATAATAGCATTACATGTTGTCTCATACGACATCACGTGGTTCCATGGTTTGAAGAATGAGCACGCAAATCTGGACATTCCCTTTACATACTGGCACACAATATAATATGCTTCTCAGAATGGGCAAATTTTTAAGGCTGATTTGGTATTGCTGTGTTTTGAAAAAAAACTATTTCTGCTATGCGGTAAGAATAAGCTCATTTTTACTGTTTCACGTTTTCAGATTTTTTTTTCACCCAAAACTGTGAAAATAAGCAATTTTTAAGTGTTTACCAAACACCTTTTTGAGCTTAGCTTTTTTTTATAGCCATTTTTTATAAAAGCATCTCAGTATCAAATCAGTACTAAGATTAGTTTTTGGGTTTCTATGTTCTTGAACTGGTGATTAATAAGAAAATATAATTTAAGGGGTTTGTAACATAACCAGTTAAAAGTATTTCCTGACTTGATTCGATTCGCTCGAGCCAAAGTAACCGCGTGGACTGTGATTGAATTTGAATAATATATATATAATTGTAGTTGCTAATTGAACAAATAGCAAATACTGGTGATGTTTGCACGTTTTGTGGTGCACAACGAACTAGCTAAGTATTGTGAATCAAGATCGCTATCACATGTGTATATAATAACATCGGTACAAATCGAAGGGTCCTTCTCAATAATAATATTAAGGTTTCCACTAGGAATCTAGTCCCGAGTGTTGACTGATTACTTTGCTGAGTGCTGAGTGTGGACTGAGACACTCTATTTTCGTAATGAGTGATTACTGTAATGACCAAAGTAAACCATATCAAGATCCCTCAGCTTTGAGCTATGTAGTGCTAAATAAAGTTAATACTGGTGACAAAGGTCATTAAGATAAGATAATTAATTTGCACGACCATATTATCATTTCAAACTTAGACTTTTTAACATGGGATGCCATTTTTCTTTTGGACTGTAATTGATCCAGAAAGCATCAACTCCTCTCTCTCTCTCTCTCTCTCTCTCTCTCTCAAACTATAAATTAGTGTTTGGACCCAAAATTACATCATCGGCCTGTGTAATCAAGGTCGTTGAATGGACATAGCTCCCAACCGTTGGATAAAAAATGAAGATAATTGTGTTATTATTAAAGGATAATATTATGGTTTTTATCATAATTATCTTTTAATAGTGATTTATCTTGACATTTTCATATGAAAGATGAAAATATATCTCCAACTGGAAACATGGCAGCACGATTCGAGCTGAGTTGGATGTTTGGCTTGTGGATGTGTGGTTTGGATCAGTTTTTGGACAGATATGCATGTATATGATAAGTGTGAAGTAAAAATGATGATAAGGTGGCAACATAATCTGATCAGAATTGTAGGGATACATGGTCTTCATGCATGCATTGGTAACTTGCAGATGGGATTATTTTGGGAAGTAAATTGCCGTGTGTGACCTTCTAATTAATTCATGGATGGGATTGGTGCACGTAGGCTTCATCTAGGGGTATGGTGATTATATGAATTACCTTTTAGAGTTTAAGTTGATGAAGGAATCATCATGCATGCATGCAATATTTGGCGGAAGGTTATTGTACATGCATAGATAAAGGTTCTGATGGTGGAATAAAAGTATCACTGAATATCCTTGGTAGGATGCCAATAATCTAGCTCTTCAAGATTGCATCAGGTTGCAGGGTAACAACAAGTTTTGATTGATGCGATAAGACGTGAGGATAGAAACAAATAAAGATTCAGAGTCACATTGCAATTAGGATTGGTTTATGTGACTTAGGCATGCAAATTTCTATAAATACCAAGCAGCAGACAACTAAAAAACCCCTCCAATTCAACACACAAACTGCCCTGCGTAAACCCTCGATCTACGCGAAACCTCTCAACAACCTTGAGGTTTCTGTTTTCTTTTTTGCCGACACATCTTCAGTTTGGATAAACAGCACTGTGAAGGCAACCGACAAACATCTTCACAACACTGTTGCGGTAGAATCAGCCGACTGCGAAGCACCTTCAGTTTGGATAAACAACACTGTGACAAGGCCGACTGGTTATCTATCCAAGTCTCGGTCGAGAAGGATTTTCAAATCCTTATTGGCAGAGGTCATCTCATGAGCCTTCTCGGCGAAGTGAGGTGTTACGAATCACTAGATTCGACGCATTAAACGCCAAGTTATTTTATGATTGGATACTTACAAGTTGGATTTAGAGTTCGGCATTCTGACGGCGGAACCACATTTACGATTAAGATGTACATCTGCTTTGAATACTTGTGTCCATATAGTCTGGTATCGATTCGGAATGCTTATACTCTTACAAATATAATCACCATGACCGAATCTGGTGCCGACGATTTGTGAACTTCGCAGAACGAGCAGCCTTGTCTTCAAGCTCGAGAACCTGAAGGCCGAGACGTGTTCCTTCCTCGGCCGCAGTCGCAAGATCAAGAAGTCAGCAACGCACCCAACGCCGCATCCACACATTTTACTCACCGGCCGAGCTCGGCCGTCTAGTTGGCACGCCCCGCACATAATCGAAAGATGTAGTTAGCTTATTAGTTAATCGGCATGCGCGCCACGTAGGCTTGGTAGTTTTTAGGGTTAACATTTTGGCACGCCCGGTAGGACCCAGTGCTAAAACTACAAAGTTCACATGATATATCAAGATCTCAGTGAGGGTGAGGTTTGGCGCCTATTAAAGGAAAATGTCGAGAAGCAACAAAAACTCTATGAGAAATTATATAGAACATTTTGTGATATGAGTAGAATTCTTGAAAAAGAAAGGAAAAAGGCCTGGGAGCAATTCTTCACTCTGCCACAATCAAAATTCAGCCTAAGAAAATTGTCGAGACGGTCGAAGAAGAACCTAGGCCACTTGTTTTTTTGAGTTGAGATAGAAAGTGTGGTAGGCCTAAAAGAAAAAGTTCTGGTTTCTGAGCAAAAAATCGACTTAGAATATGATTCGTGAGAGGAGTACTCCAATTACAAGCAGGGCGAAGATATGGTCTTGGACGCTGAAACCGATAGTCGATATGGTTATCGGCGATAAAGCCGTTATGGAGCAATCTTGTTCGGCGAAGTTATTTGAGTTAAAAGCCGAAATTAACGAAGTAATTATGCCTAGGGGGCATAATAATTTTCCAACACATTCGGCGGCCGATGGTAAAAAATCTTTCGTCAAGCTAAACATATCTGAAGATGAACTTTTATTCGACTTTGGAAAAACTCAAAGTGAAAACTTTGATGTAAAAAGATCTCGGTTTGGAATAAAGCATCGTTGGTCTTTTCATGATTATGATTCAGCCGTTTTTATTTTCTTTTGTTAAAAAAAATAGATGAATAAAATATTTTCTTAACCATTCGGCCTTTAAGCTGATACTTAAGAAAATAGGGGGTAACAAGCGATATACTCCAGTAGATGGAATCAAATAGAAAAGGTCACCCTTATGAGATGGTAGGCCTTGTGGCTTTAATATTTCCATGGGGTGAATGGCATTTGGTGGTTAATATCTTCAGTGATTTTTCGATTTTATTGTCCTTGGCCATATAGCTCGACCGAATCTCGCATACGACCAAGTCTTATTGTTTCAGTCCTTGATTATTGGTGGTCATTGAGCATTTAGATGGATTGCATTCGGCCGAATCCCACAATCATTGGCACCTTGCTATGGCGAATGATCTGTTGAGAAAGATGATCTATTGTGACGCTTCCATAGGATTTTATGCTGACAAGGCGAGGTCGAGGACTTGAGTAAGGATATCTATGAGTTTTCATTAGAGAAAGGGCCAGGCGAGTCAAGGTGGTTGAGCACAGTGGCTGGCTGAGTTGGTTTTACCGAGTGAAGGTCTGGGCTTTACCAAGTCTGTGATAGTTCAGCGAGTCACTCCGCCAAGTCTCCACGTATTCGCACCCGTCACGTCATCACCACATGGAGCTTTTCGACATGGTCAGGAACAAATTCAAGGAGATCACTCGGCATGATTTTTTCCCAAACTCAACACTTCAACCCGTTGAATGAGTCACGCGGGCCGAAGCCATAGACATACAATTTCTAATTTTCTTAACGTTTGGTCGCCTAAGCTGATACTTCAGAAAATAAGGAGGAACGAGCAGCAAGGATGCCAAGATACGAGGTGTAGTGATGCTCAACCAACTGCCGACTCCACTTGTGTTCTCCATTATCACTTGAGAAGAAATACTTTCACCTCGACGATGGCGATTGTTATTTATAGAGTGGTGGTGCTTGTTGTGACTTCAGCAAGGATGCCCATTTGATTTTAAGATGACCAACTGAAGTGGAGTGGCTTATATGTCTTGGAATAAGACAACTAAGCGCTAGCCTCCACCGACCTAATTTGTGCATTGAAGGTTTGCTCAAAGCACCCAATATTTGTAGCTCGGTGCAACAAGGAAAACGAAAAAGGAAGAAACAACAATTCCTTGCTCGTACTGTTATCGATTTGCAAAAATTCCTAGTGATTTCACTCATCTTTGATCCGCCGTATATTCCTAGCCCTCCGATGAGAAGGTTTCACTTTGCAAATTGTGGGTTGTTTGACGACGCTTTGGATGCAAATGAAGGATTGGGATTTCGAAGAAACATGCATTCTGGGGCCCCGTTATTCCAAATCCTAAGACTTGGCCCACCCCTTAAATACTATCGACCAGCCCCGCCCCGCCCCATTTCTAATCTCAAAAAATTGGAACCACCCTTTACCTGCCCCGAACCTGAATTACCCATCCCTACCCGCGGGTCCTATACCCATTTGCCCATCTCTACGTCAAACAGGGCGAAAGTAGTTAACTCAACGGAATATGATCATCCTAGGATGGGTGCCTCGTTAAAACCTTATTAGGTAGCAAAAACTCAGTAGAAAAAAATGCTCTTAATCGTAAGAAAAATAGTACATTAAGATCAAGTGAGTATGCTTATGAATACTCTTCCTGAGTTAAACGTAATTGCCAAATAAAATAACTACAAGCGATTCAACTCAGATAATTTACGCATATTGATTCTTTGGATGAGCTTCTAAAAAGTAGACTTAGGCAATGACTTGGTGAAAAGATCAGCTAGGTTGTCTTGGGAACGGATTTGCTTGACTTCAATGTTCTGATGTTGTTGTTGCTGGTGAGAATAAAAGAACTTCAGTGCAATGTGCTTGGTGTTGTTTCGCTTGATGTATCCATTCTTTAACTGCTCGATACATGCTGCATTGTCTTCAAAGATCGTTGTAGGAAGGTCAACGACGGAAGAAAGACCACTAGTTCTTCGAATATGTTCCATGACTGCTCTCAACCAAAAACACTCACCCAATGCTTCATGTAGAATAAGAATCTCAACATGGTTCGAAGAAGTCACAACTAGTGTTTGCTTGGTAAACCTTCAAGATATAGCGGTGTCTCCAACAGTAAAGAAATAGCCTGCTTGAGAACATGCCCTATGTGGCTTAGACATATAACTAGCATCTGCATAACCAACGAGGTGAGAATCAACCCAAGGACCAAAGAGGACGGTGACACCTCTCGAGGATTCATAGGTGTAGAACAAGCCCAAATATGTCACACCTTGAGGTAACGGAAAATGTCTTTAACACCATTCCAATGTCTGCGCGTAGGCGCATTGCTATATCTAGCTAAAAGATTAACAGCAAAGGAGATGTTAGGTCTAGTGCATTGAGCCTAGTACAATAAAGCACCAATTGCACTTAGGTATGGAACTTCAAGCTCCAAAATCTCTTCCTCATCCTCTTTTGGACGGAAGGGATCTTGTTTAACATCTAGAGTCTGAATAACTATAAAAGTACTCGAAGGCTTCGCTTTATCCTCATTAAAACGTCACAACACATTTTGGGTGTAGTTCGATTAATGTACTAGAATTCTATCTGAACAATGCTCGATCTCCAGGCCGAGATGATATCGAGTTTTCACAAGATATTTCATCTCAAATTCCGATTTTCAGTGAACGGCAATTTCCTCAAACTTTGCGGGAGTTCTGATGAGTTTCATGTCATCGACATAAATTGCAACGATTGCAAATCTGAAATGTGACTTCTTAATGAACACGCATAGGCATAGTTTGTTGTTCACATAACCCTGACTTGTCAAATATTCACTCAGACGATTATACCACATCCGCCCGGATTGTTTCAATTCGTAGAGCGATCTCCTCAATCTAATCGAGAGAGTGTTCTGTGGTCTAGAACTATTTGAACCAGTCAATGGAAGTCCTTTTGAAACTTTCATGTACATTTCCGTATCTAGATCTTGATTTAGATACGGGGTTACCACTTCCATAAGCTGCATATTCAGTTTTTTGGAAACTACCAAACTTATAAGGTTGCAAAATGTTATGGCGTCCATACTGAGGAATATGTCTCATCGTAATCAATCCCAGGGTGTTGAGAGAAACATTGCACTACGAGGCATGCTTCGTATCTTATTATTTCATTCTTCTCATTACGTTTCCTCACGAAAGCCCACTTATAGTTCACAGGCTTCACATGTGTTGGAGTAGAAGCTATAGGCCTAAACACTTTACATTTGGCTAACAAATCAAGTTCGACCTGGATTGCTTGTTTCCAGTTTAACCAATCCATTCTACGTTGACATTCATCAACGAAACGTGGTTCAATATCATCTCTAAGCATAATGTCGGAAGCAATGGTATATGCGAATGTATCATCGACAATCATCTTATTCTGATTCTAAACCTCATCCAATACTGCGTAATGGACCGAAATCTCGTGATTTTCATAAGGGCGGTATGTCTCATGTAAAATATCACCGTAATCTAAAATAACCTCATGTGTTGGAAAAAATGAGTAAGAAATGGTCAGATTCAGACTAGGGTCACTAGTTTGTGCCGTTTTCCTATTCTGGGGTCGTGAATCCCTTGAACCAAGAGGCCTGCCACGCTTCAGGGTTGGAGCAGGTGATTGGCTAGTCGCTAGTGTACCTTGTGGTGTGGGAGGTACAGTCGCCCCACCCTAGATGGTCTAGCCTTCCACAACAGTGTTACGGCATACGTTAAGTAAAAGCATCAAGCATGCTTTGAAGATCTAGAATATGTCACACTTCAATTTTAAGTTGAAGGGTGTGGGGATCTAAATGAGACATAGTGGGAGTATTCCATGACAATTCACGATGTTCTACATGAACATTAGTGATGTTATCTCCCCCTAACAACAGGAAGACTTTCTCATCGAAGTGACAATCTGCAAAACATGCGGTAAAGAGATCTCCTGTCAAGGGCTCTAAGTAGCGAATAATGGATGGCTAATCATAACCCACATAGATTATCATTTTTCTCTAATGACCTATTTTGGTACGTAATGGCGACGCTATTGGCACATAGGCTGCACACCCAAACACATATAAATGTGAGATGTTAGGCTCATATCCAATAACCAACTGTAATGGTACATAAGGTTGGGTAATTGTGGGCCTTAGGGGACCTATAGCTACGTACAATTTTGCACGACCCCAGGAAGATACCAGCAAATTGGTTCGCATAACCAAAGTTCAAGCTATCGTTTGAAAACGCTTTATGAAGCTTCTACTAGGCCGTTTTGGGTGTGAACATGGGGTATAGGATGTTCAACTTCAATCCTACCAGACATGCAATAATCGTCAAAGGTTTGTGATGTAAACTCTCCAGTATTATCCAGACGAATTAACTTGATCGGATAATCTGGATAGTGAGCCCTAAGCTTAATAATTTGTCCTAGGAGTTTCACAAATGCAACATTGCGTATGGACAATAAACTGACATGTGACCATCGCGTCGATGCATCAACCAACACCATTAAGTATCTAAATGGTCCACATGTTAGTTGGATAGGTCCACAAATATCCCCTTGAATCCTCTGAAGAAACTTAAGGGGGTCGTGAATAATCTTTGTAAGTGAGGGTTGAATGTTCAACTTCCTCAGGGAACATGCTTTGCAAAGCGGATGGTCGAGCTAAGATTTCAAGTGATGCCCATATGATGCTTTGAGGATACGGCGCATCATATCTCGTCTGGGGTATCCCATTCGATCATGCCAAAGCAGCAAAGTGGTCCAGAATTCGACCATAGGGCCAGCTGCGTAATGGGTCTTAATAGCGCGAATGGTTGTTATGTACAACCCACTCGGGAGATGTTCCAGCTTCTCGTGAATACGCTTCTGGCCATATTCGTAAGAAGTGATACAAAGAAATTCAGAACCATTCTATTCAATGGTTTCAACATGATATTGATTATCTCGAATATCTCTAAAAATTAGTAACGTTCTTCCGGGATGTGGAAAATAGATTGCCTCTTTAATGGTTAATTTAGTACCATTGGACAACATTATATGAGCCTTCCCATATCCTTCTATCAGGTTGGATGGGTCTGAGAGGGTTGTCAGAAGTGCATTTTTAGGTACGAAGTTAGTAAAATAGTGTTTCTCACAATATGGCGAGCGTGGTGGCACTATCAGCCAGACAACTAAATTCCCCACTAGTCATACCTAGAAATAAATTAATTGAATCGGTTACAAGCATAAATATAATTCCATTCATTTAATTAATCAATTCAAGAAATATTTTCCATTAAATAATTATCCATAATTCAAAACAAACCAAAACCAAACAAATAATTCCAAGGACTTAGAAAAATTGTTCGAAAATTAAACCATAAACCTAAAAATTTAGGGGGGGGTTCGGCCACTCCTAGTGGGTTCGGCCACTAAGGGTATAAAACACCCTAACATGTCTTAGAAAAATAAAACTTTATTCTTCCATAGGAGCAAATGCCTCCTGAAAATCTGAAACCTTCAGAGTTGTAGTAATATCTTCAGGAAGTTCTACAAGCGTAAAGTTAAACTTATGACGGGAATGATACTTGGCAATAGTCTCGGGCTAGCTCGGCATATGTGTGACCAATGATTCTTTGATCCACAGCGATAACACATGTCTAGTTCAGTGGAAGCCGATTGAATGGTAGCCTTTCCCTTGTTTTTGAAGTTTGAGGCCTTAAGGGCAAGGGGTTGGCACTTCTGGGTCAAATTTCCTCCCTTAGATGGCCTCTTTTTTGTTGACCTTGGGCCCATGGTGGGCCTTGCCGCCATTTTCCACTGCCACGACGGGATTTTCGTCGATTGTGGCTGTTAGAATTGGTCGCATGGGCTTTAGACGCAGCGTTCGAACCAGTAGGTCGAGCTTAATGATTCTTTATCAAAAGTTGGTTCTGCTTTTCAGTGATAAGTAAAATAGCTATCAAATCTGAAAATTTGGTGAACTTCTGTGCCCTAGATTATTGTTGCAGAACAATATTGGTGGCATTGAAAGTCAAGTAGGTCTTCTCCAGGACTTAAGTAGTGCTCAGATTCTACAAATTTCAGAGTTGTATTCATTCATAGACTTAAAGCCTTGCAAGTATAGATACTGCTAGTCGTGTCTTACTTCAGGCAAGTAAATGTCTTTCTAGTGATCAAAGCGATCGGCCAGAGCGAGCTAGAAGGTACGTGGATCCTCATCTGTGAAGTACTCAGTCTGCAATGCATCATGGATGTGTCTGCAGATGAAAATCATAGCATTAGCTTTCTGAGCTTCATCGACGGGTGCATCGTCGATTGGTTCCTCGATAGTAGCTCTAAGACTCTTTGCAGTAAGATGGAGCACATCGTGAACCCACTTTAGGTAGTTTCTTCCAGAGACTTCCAGAGCGATGAAATCAAGCTTGTTCAAGTTCGACATGTCCCTAAAACAAAGGATACAACAAAACATGGTGAGTCATATGGAAAGCCATAGACATACATCATAGAACATTCAGGTTCTATAGACATGTATTGGTTTAATTTAAGCATGAAAGCTATGGGTTTTATATGGTAAGTTTTGAATTAAAACTTCAGGTTTCAAAGGCACTAAATTTGAAACTACAGGTTCGATTTAGTTATGAACATTCAGTTCATATATAAAGGTACCTACAAGAACACAAAATACAATATACAATAAAGTGTAGTGGATTTGTGGATTGTTTCAGGAACCTAAGTGTGAGTACTTCGGGACTACGAAAGAAAGTCAACGGTTCAAAGAAATGAAATAATTTATTGAATCGTTAATTGCCAAAAAGTGAGCTTCAGGCCAATAATTTCGGATTAATTGTTAGATTAGTGGACTACTGGCCACTTTAATTAATTTAATAGATCGGGACCATTATGGGTCGATCGTAGAAGCAAAAATAATTATAACATTCGAGTTTAAATTATAAAGAATGCCAAAAGATAGCATTAGATTTGAAAATCCATAGCCCAATTGCGATGGGTATGGGTGTCGTGAGTAAGGCAAAGCCCTAAAAGGGCATATGGGCCTCAAGTGTCTGTGGAGCAGCCCAAACATGGTTGCAGGCAAAGTGTCTGGGAAGCCCAGCAGCAAAGTTGCTGGCGATGTGGGCCAAGACTAGTGCACGGGGCAAGGTTGGCTTGCGGGTGGTGCAAGGAAGCCTAGCCGAAGTTGGGTTTTAGGTCATTGGGCCGTAAGGACAAGCCCAGCTGTATGAGCTAGCTTATGGAGTCGCGAGCCGTGGCAAAGGCAAAGCCCAACAAGCTTTTGGCATACTGGAGTGGGCCGAGGCTTCAAGCCCGATTAAGGACAAGCCCATCATAGCTTCGGGTTATTCTTGATTGGGCTTGGTTATAGACTGGGGCTTTAGGCTCGTATGCAATTCAACCCAGGCCAAAGCCTAGTTGTGGGTTAATGGTAGCAAGCCCAAATGACTGCTGTGCTTGGTCCAGGGTGTCGAAAACGACATCGTTCCCCACGCGGTTAGGCTGCAGGCCAGCGCAGTGGTGCCACGATGGTGCAACGGTGGTGCGGCAGCAGTGCTGCATAATCCCTTCTTTTTTTTCTTTTTTTTTATAATTCTAGGGTTAAAAACCCTAATTGCTTCTAAATTAATTTCAATACTTTGACTCACAAATTCCACATGGCATAAATGCGTAACGCATGAACAAGTATATATATTGACAAAATATATGAACATATACAATATATATAATTGGAAGGAAAATATAAATATAGGGGGTTCATGCATCATGGGGAATGTTTTCATGCTTCAAGGTTTTTTTTAAATATCTTAATTTATTTTAGAAGAACCTGATTGGTAGAAAATAATTAAAAGCCTTTGATGTTGTAGAAGTAAGCCTCCTCCACGATCTTTCAGTTCCTTAGCTTCTAGCAAGAGCATGCTGATAACTTGTTGTAGGTCTATTTGACCGAACTGTATAAAGGACAGAAAGGGAGAGAGGCTGGCGGCAACAGAGAGAAAAGAGAGAGATGTAATTCTGAGGTGTGTATTGTATCACAACCTTATGCCTTTATTTATAGTAGTAGGGAAGGTTAAATACTTATCCTATTAGGATTACAACTCTATAGGAATTAAACAACTAAAGGGAATATATACAAAATACTCATAGATACACTAGAATTTACACAACCATATTTTTAATCTAATAGGACTGCAACAGATATATATTAATTATGTTTTTTCTTTGTTAATATGTTTGGTACTAGATAGTTGGTTCTCATCAATTAAAAAAAATCGATCTGATACTCAAATTATAAAAATCGAGAAAAGTTGCAAATAGAAAAAGAACTGTGGAAAGCAGAAACCTTTATGGCATGTGTTTGTCTGCGACGGGAGTTTTTGTCATTTCCATGATTTCAAACCCTACCTGGTTTTGTTTGATTCTTCTGTTTTCCTGTTTCTTCTCTCCTAAATGTTTTCACCTTTCAGTGGTGAGCTGTTGAGGTTTCATTGATATTTGACTAGACTCACAAGTGCCAAAACAAGATGGACAAAAGTCCATAGAAAAATCCGTTTGGGGTTTAGTTTTTAGGGTTTCAGAGAGAATTACCTAAAAATCAAACCAAACAGAGAGAATTTATTTTCTTAGAGTTTATGAATAACCGAGATTGAATAAAAAAAAATTTAAACAATTATAAAAAAAAACTAAATTTAACCGCTAAAATACATGTATTACTGACGCCACACTGAATAGTTTAGTTAGTTCTATTTATAGGGTGAGATACCCTTATATTACTAGTGACGCGATGGCCCCACATGTTGAACATCTATTGAATTGTTAGTGTAATTTTGAACATGTGGTATACATTCATTAGACTGATGACACTATTAGTGCTGTGTATTAGTTGGAAGAGAGAATTTCTCCTTAAAAAAAAGACATTAATTAGCTGTGCAAAGGTAAAAACAAAATGAAAATGAAATTACCAACAGCTTGTGCAGGAATTGCAGGCCTGCCTTCCTTTTTCTACTTTCCTATTGAACATGTCACATTGTCACGGGAGCTTACACCTATACAGCATGGCCCTTCCTTTCCTGTTGCTGATTCAAAATAATGCAAACAATGCAGTTAGGCAAGGGGCAAAGTCTTACCTGTTTGCCCCATCTCCGAAAGCATTTTCACTTTTTTGGTGAATTTGAGTCTAGTAGTGGACTTGTGGAAGTTACTATTTACTTACATAGTAAATTATTTTGGCTTTTCTTTCAACACTTTTCACCCATTGTTAAGAGTAACTGCTATGACAGTTATTATTCACTAATTATTTAACGGATGAGATTAATTTAGAATAGCTAGGTTGTTATCGTTATGCTACTCTCCATCCATCGTGAATAGGAACTTCCATGGATCAAGACTTGGGTCTAGAATCGGCATGGCTACCGCCAAGACTCCATGAGCCATGGCTTGAAGAAACGGGTGTAGGTGAATGTTGGATTGGATTTGGGATCTAGCCATGGCAAAGAACTATGGGTGAACTTGCTCTTTAGTCTTATGAGGGAGAAGTTTTCATAAAAGGTTATAATGAAAGTATGGCTTTATTATAAGCGGGATGTGCTGTTGCACACTGGTGAACCTCACCGTTAACAAACTCAAAAGCCCAAGAAATGAAACCGCCATTTCAATCCTTTAAATCACTCAATTCAATTCATAAAAAATTAATATCAAACTCACCATCCATCTTATAATAAAGCCAGTGGATGGTGATTTTGTATATGCCGCCAGGCAGAGGGAATCCCGTCTCGCTTTTGGATGCTGCCCTGTGTAGTGTCTTCTCTAATGGGAAGTCCAGCTTAAATTTCTGGGTTCCGAAATGAGGTAGAAGAAGATAGTCACCACTCAGTGGGTAATACTATGTTGGAAAATACTAGAGATTTTAATTTGTGGTGGATATACATTTTCAGTCAATCATCAACAACTGTGTCTGGAAGTCTATGGCAACTGGATCTTGGACAAAGTGTATGGGTTGAGATATAAGGGCTTGATGGACTTGGGTTTATAGTGTTCTTTCATGATCCCACTTTGCATGAACTTGTATCCCTATTAATGCATCAACCTTATATAGGAATTGGAAACGTGGGTTTCCTAAGTGAGAAGTCAACTTGTGTGGATGGTGAGTTTTTTTTTTTTTTTTTTTTTTTTTGACCTCACGCCGTGGTTTCAAGAGTAACACTCATCTCGGCCATTGTGGTACAGGATCACTTGCCTGTGGATGGTGAGTTTGATATTAATTTTTTATGAATTGAAATGGCGGTTTCATTCATCCCGCTTATAATGGCAGTTTCAATCCATTGTGGTAACATTCATAAAAAATTAATATCAAACTCACCATCCACATGCAAGTGATCCTGTACCACAATGGCCGAGATGAGTGTTACCCTTGAAATCACGGCGTAAGGTCAAAAAAAAAAAAAACTCACCATCCACAGAAGTTGACTTCTCACTTAAACCCACGTTTCCAATTCCTATAAAAGGTTGATGCATTAATAGGGATACAAGTTCAAGCAAAGTGGGATCATGAAAGAACACTAAACCCAAGTCCATCAAGCCCTTATATCTCAACCCATACACTTTGTCCAAGATCCAGTTGCCATAGACTTCCATACACAGTTGTTGTTGATTGACTGAAAATGTATATCCACCACAAATTAAAATCTCTAGTATTTTCCAACATAGTATTACCCACTGAGTGGTGACTATCTTCTTCTACCTCATTTCGGAACCCAGAAATTTAAGCTGGACTTCCCATTAGAGAAGACACTACACAGGGCAGCATCCAAAAGCATCCAAAAGCGAGACGGGATTCCCTCTGCCAGGCGGCATATACAAAATCATTCACCTATTTACTACATACAGTTTCACAAAGTTACAATAGCATCGGGAAAACGATGTACACAACGCTGTGACGTGGCCCTCGTTCTGTCTTTCCATCCGATAGACGATCATGAATAGACAATTCTCATATGTAGTGGTTTGAATCCCTAAATAGCTACATCAAACTTGACTAGGTATTTGTCTATTCATTTGCCTAGTTCAATGGCTTGATCTCGTCGTAGGATACGGAAGCAGTCTAACCTAACCTAAAGATTAGATGCAGTCATAAAATAAAATGAAAAAAACTACTATACTATTGAACCGTTGGTCTGTTTTTGGTATGTTTCAAAAGCGAGGCATAATAGGGAAACATGTACTTTCTGACATCATGTGTTGACCCAGAACAGAGGCATAGTACTATAAAACCTATATATTTGTCCATCTAACAAGAAATAAATGTGCAATTAAATTATTAGTTGTTAAATCATCCCTACAGAAACTAGGTATCTGCCATCTATTAAAAATATATATACTAAAGCGCTATGGCAAAAAAACATTGTTCATAAGCACAGTGTAAAGATGGACATGCTCCTTTTTTTGTAGCTCTTATTGCCCACTTAATTTGACAAGATAGTAAAATTCCGATAATACCCCTGTCTCTTCATCCACACGTTGGGGTGCTTTTTTTACAGACTAGGATTCTCTTCCCTCCTCTTTCCATCCTCTTTCCATCCCCTTCTCTCACATTCTCTATTTTGTATTTCTCTTTCTATAAAAAAAATTAATATAAGATGTTGACGTGGTTTAACCATGACCGTTCAAATAGGAGGGGAGAGAAGAGGAGGAAAAAAAAAGAGGAGAGAATCCTACTCCTTTTTTTACACCCTTTCATCCACATGCTTTACTGTTCCCAAGTCTGGATGCTGCCACACCCTTTGATCCACACATACCTCTTCTTTTCGCGTCATTTCGTTGCCTCCTCTCCACCACTTCTCGCTCTGCTACAAATTGATGCCAAAAACTCAAAAGAACGAACGGATAAAAATGTTGAACTGTTCTCCGGATAAAAATTGCTCTGAGCATCCTGTTCTTTCACGTGGCTCCCGTTCGTGACACCTTCAGAATTCTCCACCAAATGGGTGTTGTTTTGATGTTCAGAGGCCAAATGCTCGTCGTCAAGATGAGAATTTTCCTCTAAGTTACACAAAATTTCACTGGTTCTTTGTTGTTTCATTAATCTGTGAGCATGTTTGAGAATTGAAGTGAATTGTGAATCCTGGTTCGTTATCTTTGCTTGAAATTTTAGTAAACTTTGTGTAATTTTGGGAGTTGAAATGGATTCTGGAATTGGGTTATGGTTGTACATATTGTATTATTAGTGAAAAAAATTCATTTTCATATCCTTCAAATAAGGTTAATACAATTGCATTGAATGATTTCCTTCATATATTGGCTTCTACAGGTTGAAAAAGTTACCTGAGAGAGATTTTGGCATAGGTGTGTGTAAGAGGACGGAGTACTTCATCCCCGAGGCAAGTCCTTTTACACAAATTTTTGTGAAATACATAGTTGTATACGGAGTTTTTTGTAAACGAAGCTAAAAGTACAACTGTCATTTTGTACTTTTTATTTTTAAATGTGATTTAAGTCCTATGATGGGAGTGAAGGTCTGAAATTGCTGAAAATATACATAGCTACATCTATTTATTTTGATTTAATATTAAGTAATTTTATATCTACTCTTAAACCTTTTAAGGGTATATATAATCTGCTTGAATTGCTTAATTTGTTAGTTCAAAGTTCCAAATCCATTCATTTGCAACAAGCAACCAAAAAATTCACAGAAAGCAAAAGGAAAAAGTATTGGCTGATGATGTAATTCAAGGCCCAGTTTAACTGTTATTCCTGATTCCAAATTATGAAACTAATACAAATGATTATACATCAGAATGAAATTAATTAATTGCAAACCATTCATTAGTTCATACCAAATCACATAGGCATATCCCATTTTTGTTGATCATTGCAAATTTTGAACTACGAAAATTCAAAGTAATATGCAAAAAGAACTCACAATGAGAAGCACAAAGACACAAACAACAATTGATACCTGATACATCTCACAATTTGAAAAATCAGACAAAAACTTTTTCATTCCTTCATGGATGATAAAATATCATGTGATTCAGTTGCTTTCATTTATTTTTGAATAATTTAGAAATGAGTGTGTTAAATTTTGGTTACGGTTTGAAACCCTAGAGGAGTGCGGGCTTCTTTGCTAGTATTCCCTAAAGCCAAATCTTCCCTCATTTATCTACGCGCTTCGTCTCTTCTAACTATAATAGGATGAACGAAATCTTTGGAAGCTAAAACCAACTCCACTAGAAAGATAGCTGCAGGTCCTTTCAGCAAACAAAACAACTACCAATTCATGGTTCGATACTAATGTGTTATGCAATACAGTGAGGGTACGGTATTTTGAATATAGAGTCAAGTGGAAGAAAAACAAATGGCTTTCCATCTTTCTATTACTTTCAATTGCATGTCAGATTACTCAGTTACACATTTTATTTTAGTATACTGTAAACTGGAAAACAAAAATCATGTTGAACCAATAGCTCCGACAAAGGTGGAAATACTAATTAACGAATGTTGACACAACCTTAAACCTCGAAAAGAACAGCAGAGTCACGTTTCAAATGATTTAGTCGAACATTCCCTATAATGTACTCAGGCAACTCTGCTTGCTCCTTGCCTCTATCAAAATTGCAAGGTTAACCACTATGCTCATGACGTATCCGAGAACAAGTCCAATGAAACTCGCCACGGATGATGATCCAATATCTACATCAATCTCTAGGAAATTGTCTTGCCTGAGATATTTGCAGGATACAGCTTCCCCCAGTAAGCAACCTTTTGTTCCAAGCTTGACCATCCAATATCCTTCAGCAATACTTGGAATTAACTTTAAACTCCCATCCACAAACTTAAAAAAAAAAAACAGAATTTGGATTCGGTGGTCTGTCAGCGGCATAGTAAAATACCAAACTATAATTTGGTTTAGATGGAACCTGGAGATTAAAGACTAGTACAAATGGAAGCTTCTTTCCGCCTTGTGGCCGGACAAGGCACCTGGGATACAGTGCGAATCTATCTATGCTTTTATTAACTTCGAACCAATCTACGGCTATGTGTTGAATTATGGCCAAATGACAAAACAACTTTTGGCTAAATAAAATAAACAGAATGAGGTAGACAACATTATTATGTTTGTTGAAAAGATAAAAAGGGTCATGTTTGTAGAAAAAAAGGTAAAGGCTAGCAAGTAGCCTTATTATTGGTTTTGTTTTTTGGTGCTTTATGATGAATAAAGGTGTGCAGCTGAATGTGAGAGAAGGAGGACAGCACCATTTGTTTTAGTAGCCCATATTTGAGAGAGCAAGGCAGCTACATAGTAGCAGAAAAATAGAGAGCACATATTGGTTTTTTCAATAGCTCCATTTTGGAGAGAAGAAGAAAGTGTGCCCTCTCATTGTCTAGTTCTCACTCCATCGAAGTGTTATTTGTTGTAATAGCTTTGAGCTTTGTATAGAGAAGAAATTATTCATTATATTTCTCTCTATTTGTTTCTTTGATGTGAGAGAGCTATTGGGTGTATTGGGTTTTTGGGTTGTGAGATTGCCAACACTTTGTAAACTCCCATTTGGTTGATAGTGGATTATTGGGTGAGCTCCTACTACTCCGAGGACGTACTCCAGTTATACTGACTGTTGAGGAACCTCGTTAAAATCTTGGTGTCTTTTATATTTTGTTCTTGCATTTCATCTTGATATATTTCATGTGGGTTAGCTTGAGTTGGTTCCAATTGGTTTGGTGCTATCCTAGCACAACAATAGGTATTAGAGCACTGGTTGCTCTTAGGTATTGTCTAGTTGCCAAAGATGTCAGACGGGCAAGATGAGAATCCTTTTGGAAGCAGCTCCGGGTTTGCAAGAACTACAATGCAAAATGCAAAGTTCGAAGTGGAAAAGTTTGATGGCACAAACAACTTTGGGATGTGGCAATGTGAGGTCAAAGATGTGTTGGCTCAACAAGACCTACTTGCCGCTTTGGGAGAGAAGTCGGAAGCTATGTCGAAGCCGGAATGGGAGAAATTAAATTTGTGGGCTTGCTCTTCAATTTGGTTGTGCCTTGGAAAAACTCAGAAGTATTTTGTGATGCAAGAGAAATTGGCAAGTGTGTTGTGGCAAAAATTGGAAGACAAGTATATGACGAAGAGTGCAGAGAACCAGCTACACTTGAAGAAAAAGCTCTACCGCTTCCAATACAAAGAAGGTAGAAAACCCTTGGAAATGGATGAATGTGCTTTTTGTCATAATAAGGGCCATTGGAAGAAAGATTGTCCTAAGTTGAAGACCAAAGGAAAAGAAAGTTCTGAAGCTAATGTTGCTGAGGTTGAAATGGATTTTTCTGATTTTTCTTTAACCACTTCCTCATCATTTGACTGTGCTATTAAGTGGGTGTTGGATACGGGTTATACTCATTATATGACTCCTCACAAGGATTGGTTTTCAAGCTTGAAAGAGTTTGATGGTGGTGTTGTGTTCATGGGAGATGACAATCCTTGTACAACAAAAGGGATTGGTTTAGTTCGTTTGAAGTTGCATGATGGTATGGTTAAAGAGTTGACAGATGTTCAGTATGTACCAAAGTTGAAGAAAAATCTTATTTCTTTGGGCACTTTAGAATCCAAGGGCTTAAGGTTTTATTCAGATGGGCAGACATTGAAAGTTACTTATGGTGCACTTGTTGTGATGAAAGCTCCTCGATGTGGTCATTTGTATCTATTGCAAGGAAGCACCATGACAGGTGAAGCGTTTGTAGTCTCAGAAAATATGGGCACATCCAATTCAGATGCTACTAGACTGTGGCATATGAGATTAGGCCATGCCAGTAAGAAAGCTTTACAAGGGCTTGTGAAACAAGGTCTTCTAAAAGGTTCCACGACTTGTAAGCTTGATTTCTGTGAGCATTGTGTCTTGGGGAAGCAAACTAGAGTGAAGTTTGGTACTGCAGTACATCAGACAAAAGGCATTCTTGATTGTGTGCATTCGGATGTTTGGGGTCCTACAAAGACTCCCTCTTTGAGTGGTAAACATTGGTCCATGACCTTTGTTGATGATTATTCTAGAAGGTCTTGGGTCTACACTATGAAGCACAAGAGTGAGATGTTAAGCATTTTCTTGAGTTGGAAGAAAATGGTTGAGAACCAGACTGGAAGAAAGATTAAGATTTTGAGATCGGATAATGGTGGTGAATACACATCCGACCCTTTCTTTAAAGTTTGCAAAGAGGAAGGAATTGTGAGACATTTCAGTGTTTGGGGAACTCCACAACAAAATGAAGTTGCAGAAAGATTGAATCGAACCTTGCTTGAGAAGGTTAGATGCATGTTGTCTCAGTCGAGTTTGAGCAAGTCATTTTGGGTGGTAGAGGCAATTACTTATGCATGTTACATCATCAATCGGTTACCCTCAGCCGCTGTTCAGGGCAAGACACCAATGGAGGTATGGACTGGAAAACCTTCTTCTGATTATGGCTATATCCATATATTTGGTTCACCTACTTATTTTCATGTGACTGAAAATAAACTTGATCCTAAAGCCAAAAAGGCTATCTTTCTTGGTTTTAGTAATGGTGTCAAAGGTTATAGATTGTGGTGTGCCCAGATATGAAGAAACTTGTAATTAGCAGAGATGTGACATTTGATGAAGAAAGCATGTTCAAAGACTCTAATAAGAATGTGAAAGATGTCCAACAGGTGGAGCTTGAGAAATTTTCCTCTAGTACTTCAAATCCTATTTTCACTGATGTCGAAGCCACTACAAGTGAAGAAGAGGGAGACCAAGAGGATGTTGAAGAAGTTGAACTTGAAGATTCAATTCTAGATGAAGAGCAAGTTTCACCTTAAGAGTCTATTGCCAAGAACAGAGGAAAGAGAAATATTACCAAGCCAACTTGGTATAGTGATTATGTTTCTTTTGCTTTCCCTATTATCACTGATGAGATTCCATCCAATTTTGAGGAAGCTATTGAGAGTGAAGAAAATGAGAAGTGGTGCAATGCCATGGGTGATGAGATGAATTCTCTATTGAAGAACAAGACTTGAGAGTTAGCTAAATTGCCTAAGGGTAAGAAAGCTATCGGTTGCAAATGGGTGTATGCCAAAAAGGAAGGTGTTGATGAGAAAAGCAATATGAGATTCAAAGCAAGATTAGTTGCTAAAAGGTATGCGCAAAAGGAGGGCATTGACTGCAATGAAATCTTTTCTCCGGTTGTGAAGCACTCCTCAATTGGCATTATGTTAGCTCTTGTTGCACAATATGATCTTGAGCTTGTGCAACTTGATGTGAAGACGGCTTTCCTACATGGTGATTTGAATGAAGAGATCTATATGTGTCAACCAGATGGGTATACAGTGAAAGGGAAAGAGAATTTGTTTTGCAAATTGAAGAAATCACTTTATGGCTTGAAGCAATCTCCAAGGCAATGGTATTTGAGGTTTGATAATTTTATGAGAGGCCAAAATTATTCTAGAAGTCAATATGATCATTGTGTGTACTTCAAGAAGTTGCAAGATGGGTCTTTCATTTATTTGTTTATATATGTTGATGATATGTTGATTGCCTCAAAGAATGTTGAACAAATTGAGAAATTGAAGAAGCAAATGAAGAATGAGTTTGAGATGAAGGATCTTGGGGAAGCGAAGAAGATCCTTGGCATGAATATCACTAAAGATAAAGAGAATGGTTTGGTCAGTTTGAATCAAAGACAATACCTTGAGAAGTTGATTCGGAAGTTTGGAGTTCATGATTCAACCAAACCGGTTAGTACCCCTTTGGCTCCTCATTTTAAATTGAGTTCTCTACAATGTCATAAAACTGATCAAGAAAAGCTACAAATGAAAAATATACCATATGCAAATTTGGTTGGTAGTTTGATGTACGCAATGGTATGCTCTAGACCGGATATTGCTCATGCAGTTGGTATGGTGAGTCGATATATGCATAATCTTGGTAAAGAGCATTGGCATGCAGTTAAGTGGATATTGAGGTATCTTCATGGTACTCGAGATGATGGTTTATGCTTTGAGATAAATAACTCTGATATTGGTCATTTTGCAGCTGGTTATGTTGATTCAGATTATGCAAGTGATTTGGATGGAAGGAAGTCTACTACATGCTATATGTTTACTATGGCTAAAAGGCCAGTTTGTTGGAGGTCCATTTTGCAGTCTTCTGTTGCCTTTTTCACTACAGAAGCTGAATATATGGCTGTTGCCGAAGCTATAAAGGAGGTCATTTGGATACATGGATTGATTAGAGATTTGGGGGTTGATCAGAAGCAGGTGAAGTTGCATTGTGATAGTCAGAATGCCATTTATTTGGCTAAGTATCAGGTTCATCATGCGAGGACCAAGCACAAAGATGTACGTTATCACTTTGTTCATGAAGTTGTTGGTGAAGGGGATATCATTCTCCAGAAGATTCCAACTAAAGACAACCCCGCTGATATGTCGACTAAGGTTGTTGGTGTAGCCAAGTTTGTTCATTGCTTGAACTTGGCTCACATTTTGCCTATATAAAAAAGGCGTTGAGCAGTAGGAGTTTTGGAGCATTTTGGCTCGACTTGAGTTATTCTCTTGCTACTTTTGGGAATGGTTTGTGTTGATTGTTGATTATGTTGGTTTGGCTTGTCATGGCGCTTTCAGAATTTGGCCAATGTGGAGATTGTTGAATTATTGCCAAATGACAAAACAACTTTTGGCTAAATAAAATAAACAAAAGGAGGTAGACAACATCATTATGTTTGTTGAAAAGATAAAAAGGGTCATGATGATGTTTGTAGAAAAAAAGATAAAGGCTAGCAAGTACCCTTATTATTGGTTTTGTTTTTGGGTGCTTTATGATGGATGAATGTGTGCAGCAGAATGTGAGAGAAGGAGGAGGGCACCATTTGTTTTAGTAGCCCATCTTTGAGAGAGCAAGGCAACTACATAGTAGCAGAAAAATAGAGAGCACATATTGGTTTTTTCGGTAGCTCCATTTTGGAGAGAAGAAGAAGTGTGCCCTCTTATTGTTTAGTTCTCACTCCATCAAAGTGTTATTTATTGTAATAGCTTTGAGCTTTGTATAGAGAAGAAATTATTCATTATATTTCTCTCTATTTATTTCTTTGGTGTGAGAGAGCTATTGGGTGTATTGGGTTTTTGAGTTGTGAGATTGCCAACACTTTGTAAACTCTCATTTGGTTGATAGTGGATTATTGGGTGAGCTCCTACTGCTCCAATGACGTACTTCAGTTACACTGACTGTTGAGGAACCTCGTTAAAATCTTGGTGTCTTTTATATTTTGTTCTTGCATTTCATCTTAATATATTTCTTGTGGGTTAGCTTGAGTTGGTTCCAATTGGTTTGGTGCTATCCTAGCACAACACTAGGAGCTTTGCGAAGGGAATCTCCTCTCATTACCTTAGAATTGTCCTCGAGGTAGTTCTTCCTCTGATCATAACTCCCTTACCACTTGGAGAGATGTCCAACAGTTCGTTACGGCATCATCTTTCCCTTTGGTCAAGGAACCATGGAACTAGCTTGGATCAATAATGATTGCAGCCACTTCGGAATCCAATTTTTTATTAGCATCTGCAGCTTGAGCTCGCTTCAAAGCTAAGCTAGTGATGGCCCACGCAACATTCCTCAGTCTCACCTTTGCTTCATTATTATCAAGTTCATCACTGTCACTCTCTTCATCAAAAGATAAAGAGCCTGCAGAAGTTGCATAACAATGCATAAGGTACACTTTTCGAACTTCGAGAAGTGATTTTTCTCCCATTTCCACCAGCCCACAGAACGCATCTCCACCGTTTGTGTCACAAGACATCGTGGAGTATTTGAACCCATGGATGTTTTCAGATATCTAATCTCCCAACTAGATGGATTTATTTTTGTATGATGATATCCAGATTTCTGAGGCTTTTTCTTATGGACGGCCGGAAATTGCAAGATGGTGTACGTTCCATCTTGTCAGGGGAACCATCGCCTAGAGAAGAGAAAATCATTCTTGGAATGCCACCGAGAAAGATACATAGGATCAAAAGTCGCATGGACAACATCATGGTATCCATCATTAGAATCTAACAGCTCTAAGTTAGACGTCAGCATATCCCACTCATATCTCTGATGTCGGTCGAGGTTTAAAATCACTTCAAAAGCAGTATCTGCACTTGCTTCAATAACGCCAACAGAGTTGACAATAACGCCTTTTCCCATCTGCGTTAGCAACATCTTGAAATATTCGAACACCATTGACTGTTCACACACATTTCCATACATACGCCTCAACTGCATCTTCAAAACCTGTTTGAAAGTACCCCTCAGTGCTAGCATCTGCACCCAATCAGGAGGATTGACGCAAGAGCGTCTCTGGGCCTTGCACAATTTTTATAAGCCTTTTCAATCCACGTGCATAGTGCCTACTCTAGGTCGATGACCTTCAAGATCTATCTCCTCTTCCGTGTTCAGTTTGTTTCTTGCGCTAGCCCCTCTTCAAGGCTTATACTCAGCGTGTTGCTTGGCTTGGTCAAATGCCTCCATCCATTTCTGTGCTTCTCCCGCCTGTCGCACAAGCAAGTTCTCCCTTTTTGGCTTCATCCAAATCATTGTAAACCTTAGAACATAGATATCCCCACCCTTACCCCCCCCATGATTAACCTTTCGACGCCCCAGCTCCTACACCATCAGAGTAGGCCCAACAGCAACCCTCCGAACGGGTCTAATGCCGGGGTTCTCATGAGGATCCCGCTTATACATCTCGACGTACTTTCCCCGGAGAAAAAGAAACAGGAGATGACAATATTCATGCCCTATCTTATTCATACTCAGATGATACACCCACCCAAAATACTCAAACATCCCTCCTCCTCCAATTCCACTTCTGGAGCTGGAGCTGTGCCGCTCACTCCCTACCTTATTAAACGGCAATCCGTCCATCTGCAAAAGCTAAATTTTCTCGTTCAGGTATTTGCAGCTAAATAATCGTAAACCGCAAAATTAAGTAGCAAAATTTAAGAAAATAAAATCTAGATTTTCTGAGCAACCAAACACAAATACAAAGTAGCAGCGATCAACGGACTCTAAAATAAACGAGATAATCCTAATTTGTAGGCAATCCAAACTGCTTCCTAAGAATAGGAGTTCCACTACTTATTTGCAGATAATTAAACATCAATAATTAATAAAATTATTTCCTAAAAGATGTTCCGATCGCTGCACCAATCAAATGCTGAAGCTTTTGTCCTCTTCCTCGCCATGCCTTCAGGGCCGAGTCCACAGCCTCCGCCCCGGGCCGGCCTCCGAGTTGGCGTCGCCGGTTCTCCAAGTTCTCGGCTCGCTCGCCGGATTGACTCGGCAGAACTGCCCTGCCTCGGCTCGCCGAGCTTTTTTTTGTTCGAACTCCGGCGACGTGTCTGACCAAGTGAGGGAAGTTGAGTTCAAGGCGGCAGGGAACGAGGCCGACTCCAAGTCCTCCTCCGCCATTGTGTCCACGAATCCCCGGCCCAAAGATTATCTTACGGTTAGTGAGCTCTGAGACTTTCGTTTTACTTGTTCTGTTTGGATTCCGAGAAAATGTTGAATTGTGTGAGAAAATGTTCGAACTTGTTTTTCTTATAAATTTGTGAGGCAGGTTCTAGCTTTGCCATTGCCGCATAGACCGCTGTTTCCGGGGTTTAACATGCCAATTTATGTGAAGGTACATGAGATTATTGATTACTATGCAAATCAAATTTCATTTCGGTCCACACTTTAGTAAACAACGTGTTGTTTTTAATGTAGGATCCCAAATTGTTAGCAGCATTACAAGAAAACCGAAAGCGGCGAGCTCCATATGCCGGCGCTTTCCTTCTCAAGCTTGAGCCGGGGACTGATCCCAATTTGGTATCAGGTTCCGAGACAGATACAAACATACATGAATTCAAAGGGAAGGAGTTGTTTAGTCGACTACATGAAGTCGGGACGCTTGCACAGGTATCCGATGCACAGATATTGATCGATTAGAACTTCCTTTCAGTTTTTGATGTTGTAGTTGCTTGTATCTTCGTACATCAGATTTCAAGCATCCAAGGAGATCAAGTAGTCCTTATTGGCCATAGCCGGCTTCGAATTACAGAGATGGTGAGTGGATGCCTCAAAATTTTTGTACAATAACACATAATTCCAAAGTAGTATCGTATTTTATTTTATTTTTGAGATAAATATTGTTAAAAGGAATGTTACGGTTTCCGTACAGGTTGATGAAGAACCCCTGACTGTAAAAGTTGACCATCTGAAGGCATGTTTATTTTATTTAATCACGTATCATATATTAATTGTAGGAGGTTCCACATATATGATAGATTTTGTTTCTTTTTTCCTTCTTTCTTTTTCTGACTGCGCTATATATTTCAGGATAAACCATATAACAAAGATGATCATGTCATAGATGCAACATCGTTTGAGCTTACATCATGTTTTATAGATCATGTCAAGACTTGTTCAGATTGGTTAGATCATGTTAAGACATACACTCAGGTTTGTTTCTTTCGTTTTTATAATGTTTGGATTTGTCAAAGGTTTTTCTTCTTGTGCGCTTATTTGCTTCGTTACCATTTTTTTTTTCTGCAACTTCTGAAGAATTTGTTGGACCTTCTTCTTGGTTTTCCCCTTATTCATAAATGAGTTGATGAAGAAATTAATTTGTCGTTTATGGAAATGATTGACTTAGTGAGAAAAAGTGGTTTACCTAAATATCTTTGTGTGTTGATGTCTTACAATCATTTGGATTTAGAATTTGTTCATGTTAATTTTTTTATTGGAATTTTTCAGGATATACGTGATCTTAATAATATTCCAAGGTTTGCAGATTTTGGAGCTGCAATATCTGGTGCAAACAAATTGCAAAGTCAAGAAGTGCTTGAAGAGCTAGATGTGAGTATCACTTAATTTAAATACGGTATGATGGATAGTAATTAGAGAGCTCATTCTTTACGTTGCTTATTTTTAAAAATAATTCATTTCAACGATCAAGTGTTGTGGAAAATGTAAATCTTCACGTCCAGCCTTTTCGTGCAAGTTGCTTATATTCCGAAAGGCTATATAACACTTCTGTTATCGCTCAGGTGCATAAACGTTTAAAGCTCACTTTAGAACTGGTGAAGAAAGACATAGAAAACAGCAAGATTCAGGTATGGAATGCTGATTTTCCATTTCTTGTTTTACGAACTCTATTATCCGTCATAGTTTGATTGGGTTTTGTACTTTCATTTATGGGGTTATTCTTAGGAGTCTATTGAAGAAGCAATTGAAGAGAACAACTCGTTGGATGAGCATCTTAAAGCCATAAAAAAAGCAATCAAAGAGAATAACTTGTTGAGTGAGCAGCTTAAAGACATCAAAAGGGTATTTTTCTCCACCATTATGAGATATTTTCCTCCACCATTTTCTAAGTTTTTCGTGCACTTTCAGTACGGATTCTCCACTGACTATAAGTTAATGGATAAGTTTTCACTTTGTGGTGGATCTTGTATCAGTTTCTTTATCCCAACCCTGGGCCTTTATGTAATTTATTTTGTTTGACATAATGCAGGAACTGGGTTTAGAGACAGATGATAAAACAACACTTACCGGTTGGTTTCTTATCTTTTATTTTCAACTTTTCAATCTGTACACATCATGACTACGACCTGTGCGTTTTCTGCTCATTAGTTCTTATCTGAGTATGACGCTAAGCATTTCTGTGGAAACTTTAGGTATTCTAACTAAGTACTGATTTTTCATGTAAGCAAAGGTAATTGTTGCATCACTTTTCTGATCTTTTGATTGCAGATAAGTTTAGGGAGATGCTTGAACCAAACAGGGAAAACTGCCCACCTCATGTTTTGCAAGTTATAGAGGAAGAACTTACAAAACTGCACCAGTTGGAGGCCGGTTCAAGTGCATTTAATTTGGCACGTAATTACCTAGATTGGTTGACTTCAATTCCCTGGGGAAAATACAGGTTTTGCACTACTTAAAACCTTATTGGGGCAATATTTGGGATTCAAATATATTGAACACCTACGTCTATTCCTAGTGCAGTGATGAGAACTTTGATGTTCTTCGGGCACAAAAAATTCTCGATGAAGATCATTATGGACTAACTGATGTAAAGGAAAGGATTTTAGAATTTATTGCCGTTGGAAAACTCAGAGGAACCTCTCAAGGTTAGTATAGTTTTCAAGTTTTGTAATTGTCTATCTTGATTTGTTGGCATTGCCACACATCATGGAGTTCCCCTGTTTCTCAGACACTGATCTTGGCTCTTATTTTACATATGTTATTCTATGGTTTTAACCAATGCTGCAAACTGTACTAGTTCTCATTACATGAGGATTACTGATATTTTGCGTAAATATCGCAGGAAAAATCATCTGTCTCTCTGGCCCACCTGGAGTGGGCAAAACCAGCATTGGTCGTTCAATTGCACGTGCCCTGAACCGCAACTTCTTTCGGTTTTCTGTGGGAGGGTTATCTGATGTTGCTGAAATTAAGGTATTTGGGAAGAGCTCCTCAGTGTGAAATATTGATAAAGAGATGTGCGTCATGCAACTAATCTTATGACATTAAAATTTGACATGTACATCCAGGGGCATCGTCGAACCTACGTTGGTGGTATGCCAGGAAAGATGGTACAATGCCTTAAAAATGTGGGAACAGCTAACCCTTTAGTTTTGATAGATGAGATTGACAAGGTAATAAATGATTGGTCAGCTTGCTTCATATCGTATGTTAGACAAATCCTATTTCTAGGTCTCTTTCCCCTTGTAGTTCATAGTGAGTAGTTATTTAAATTTCTTATTTATTATTAATTCTGAGTTTCATACTACTTTTAAGTTTTAATCTTCGAATTTGCGTTGTTTTGTTTCAGTTGGGAAGGGACCATGTTGGTGATCCGGCAAGTGCTTTGTTGGAGCTTCTTGATCCTGAGCAAAATGCTAATTTTCTAGACCATTATCTTGACGTTCCAATCGACCTATCAAAGGTTAGTACAGATATTTTTATTAATTAAGAGAAAATACCAATTTCCTGTAATAAAATTACCGATTTCAAGCATTTGGTGTCTGTGTTTCGATTGTTAAAGTTGGTATAAGCTTAACCTCACAGTATGTAGGATGCTTTAGGTTTCCAATTCTTTTACTGTCTCTACTCAGTGCTAGATGAGTTTATGCATTATGTTTGGTACTTGGGAAATCATATTTTTGAAGTTTTTGCTGTAGGTTCTGTTTGTATGTACAGCCAATGTTGTAGAGATGATACCAAATCCTCTCTTGGATAGAATGGAGGTCATTTACATAACTGGATATATCACAGATGAGAAAATGCAAATTGCTAGAGACTATTTGGAGAAGACCACACGTGACGCATGTGGCATTCAACCCGAACAGGTACTTGTATCGGCTCTATATGTGTTCCGATGTGTTTGTAGATTTTATCTGAATCATCGTTTATGTATGTTAAAATTATTATGCTCAGGTTGAAGTGACAGATACAGCTCTTCTTGCCCTTATTGAAAATTATTGCCGAGAAGCAGGTGTTAGGAACCTTGAAAAGCACATAGAAAAGATCTATCGCAAGGTTTGTAAACTATCTATATCTTGATCATCATTGCAAACTTGCATCTTATCATACGATGAACCATGAATATCTACGTGTTTGAAATGTTTCCCCATAGTTCTCTTAGGTTCATGGAGCTTATTCTGAACAGAACAAATTTATGACGTTGTTGAGCCATCATATAATTCCTCGACCAATGGTATTACTTAAACCGTGTTAAGCTATCTTTTATAATGTGGCAGATAGCTCTCCAACTTGTCAGACAAGCAGCATCAGATGAACCAGTCGTTTCTGGTCAGATCCAATCTCCCCCAGACGGGCCTGCAGGTGTTGATGTTCAGATTGCAGATACTGATGAAACCCAAGGAGAAGCTGTTGATAAGTTGGATCAAAGCGTGGTTGCTAGTAAGAACCAGATTGCAGCTGAGATGGTAAAGGGTAACAGTCATGAGCATAGTCCTGAAACCTCTGGAGAAGGAGTCGCGATTCAGACGGATCTACCAGATGAACCTGCAGTTGCAGAAGTTCAGGTTGCAGATACTGATGAACCCCTGGATTCAAAGGTATGTAACAAGTTATAAATTCTGGGTAATGACTTGCTCTGCACAAGAAATGTTTTGAATGCAGTTGAATATGATTTCTGTTTGTTTCTCTGATATAAACTTATTGTGCAGTTAGCTATTTATTTAGCGGTAGTTAGCAATCTCTATGACGAAGCTGAGAGAGTTTGGAAAAGAATTATACGATTAATTTAAAGAATAATACGTAGAGACTACCGATGATGTGCAAGTTTTACATAATACGAAATCTTTTTAAACTGCCTTTTGGTGCTCATCTCTTTCCTCTGGAGATACTTTCAGTTCAATAATTTCATGTCATCTATAATTATTGCTGTATTTACAGGATGCAAAAGAAACTGAGAGAATTCAGGAGGGTGAAACAACAAAAACAGTTGAGAAAGTTTTGGTTGACTCATCGAACTTGGACCATTTTGTTGGCAAACCTGTCTTCCATGCTGAACGAATCTATGATCAGACTCCGGTTGGAGTTGTTATGGGTCTTGCTTGGACTGCCATGGGTGGTTGTACGTTGTATATAGAGACCACTCAGATTGAGGAAGCAGAGGGGAAGGGATCCCTTCATGTCACTGGTCAACTTGGAGGTGTTATGAAAGAAAGTACCCAAATTGCACATACTGTTGCCAGAGCTATATTGCTCGACAAAGAGCCTGATAGCACTTTCTTTGCGAATTCCAAGCTTCATCTCCATGTTCCTGCAGGGGCCACGCCGAAGGATGGTCCTAGTGCTGGTTGCACCATGATCACGTCCATGCTCTCCGTTGCCATGAAGAAACCTATCAGGAGGGATTTGGCAATGACAGGAGAAGTAACGCTAACTGGGAGGATCCTCCCAATTGGCGGGGTATGTAAATCGACTCTTTCTTATGATTCAAGTTTCGGGATTTTCTTCTTTTTTTTTCAGTGTTTTGTGTTATTAAATTTCGTTTTCGTAAACACTTTAGGTTAAGGAGAAAACGATAGCAGCAAGGAGGAGCGAAGTGAAGACAATCATACTTCCTGCATCAAACAGGAGGGATTTCGACAAGCTTGCCCCTAATATAAAAGGAGGTCTTGATGTTCACTTTGTAGATCACTACAGTCAGATATTCAATTTGGCTTTCAGTGATGACCCGAATTAGGAAAAAAATTAGCCTCTTAACACATGGTTACGCGTGTGGCAATTTACTCTTTTGTATTTTAGTTTATTGTTTAAAAAATTAAATTTACATGTGTAAAAGAAAAAAATGAAAATAAAAGTAGATATGTCAATAACTACTCCTGTACTGACGTTGTTTTGTTTTGTATTTTTACAGTTTTTTCTCTTTTTATGCATTTTGTTTACAAATTAAAAAATAGAGGGGCATTTTAGGCATTTTGAAAGCTTCATCTTTTTAGCCTTCTCACTTTATAATTTTTATTCTTTTTTCCAGTTTTGCCCTTACTTTTTGATACACAATGGTGACATGAGGATGGCAAAATAGTAATTTTATACATTTTGACAAAATGACAATCATATCCCTATTTTTCTTATTTTACCTTTTTTTTTAGATAATGACAATCATATTTTTCCAATTTTACTTTCACTTTTGATACACAATATTTATATAAGGAGAACAAAACAGTAATTATGTAATATAAAAAAAAATATGCACTTATTAAGAGAAATTATTCACATACACACAAAGTGCGTGCTCTCTGCTAGTTGTTGTTTAAAACAAATTTTTATTTCAAAAAATTAAAGAAATAAAAAATAGTTTAGATTTTTTAAAAAAAAATAAATTGGTTTATTTTAAAATCCTAATTAGAGATATGTTTGAAATTATCTGTATGGATAAGCCGTTCTTCCTCACAAATTTTCAATGTAGAACTTCAATTTAGTGCACATTATGGGTGAGAGTTTCACAACAATTAGAATGAAATTTTCAGCTCAGTTTTTCACATTAATTCAAAATTAATACAAGTGTTTGGAATATCCTAAAAACCATTTTTTGATTTTCAGACGATAAGGTTTCCAATTTCCAATATAGAATATTTCTGAATAACATTTTCTCTCCAATTCCGGAATACTTGGAGTTTTATTCTACTCTTGTTTTCTCACGGTCCCATGATGCTAAGATCCCACCATCTAAGGTAATTAATTTACATATTTTGAGGAAGATTTTGTGAGACATCAACCTAGGACCGTGAGAGAGGGAATGACAGCGACATGACATGAACAAGGCCTTGAATGTCCCAATCACAAACAAAATGGATATCAACTTTGGTATGCTTCATCTAAGAAGAACATACTAGGTCGGTAGTGAAGGAGAGTGCCCGGAAGACATAAGTCGAGTTCATATGTAACGATTGTGAAATATTTAACGATTGTAAATCTAGGGGTCGTCTAGTAACGATTTTGATATGCCGACGAGTTCATATGTAACGATTTTGATATGCTATATCTTTAACATGTAACGACTGTAAATCTATGGGATGTCTAGTAAATTTTACAATATGTTTTTGAAATATTTACTTTGAAAAAAGAAAATAGAATTTTGTGTTTTAAGATATGATAATGCATTTGAAATCCGAGAATGATTTTTTAAGAATTTTGAGTACAAACGACATTTTACACTTATTTACATTAAGGAGAGACGGAGAGTTTGAACGTTGAAGATAAATGTATCATCGATCAAAGCAATCCACCACTTGCATTTTTTAAAGATCTCTATAAGTGTATTAGTTCTATATCGGAATACGGATATTTTTTTTTTCAATTTCCAATCTAATCAATTTCTTATCAATTCAATGTACCTAAGCACCCTTTAATGGAGTGGATTCTCTAGTTTGGGTGTTTTTTTTTTCCGGTTCAGTGTTTATAGTATATTAAACATGATTCCATCAAATGATTTAAATTGCTCACCTGAATTGAATCCTCACACACAAGAAAATCATTCATGGAATCCAATCTTTTCAGTTTTGAAAAATTTAGGGGTGCAATCCAATCTCATCAGCTAAATTTAAAACTGATTTAGTAGATCGATTTTAATACTCTCGATATTATTGCTCTAAGCTATAATAAATAAATGTTTAAAATTAAAACGCATTGAGTTGAAGATAACCGTTCAATCCACGTACAACAAGCAACCACTTGTTTGAACTACATTTGATTTGTAGGAAGATCAAAATAAACAAAAAAAAAAGAAAAGAAAAAAGAAGACGTGGAAATGCCAATAAGACAAAATGAAAAAGGAAAACAGTGAAAAAGGTTGGTGGTTTTAAAAGGTGGAATTTCATTATCTTGCATCAATTAGTAATTACATTGGATATCCGACCAAAAACACACACAAAAAGACAATATAAAAGGCCACTCACACACTTGTACGGAAAAAGACAGAAAGGAAGGAGTCGGAACCTCAATACCCAGTTTGTCATATCGATAAAATCCCCATACTTTTTTTGTTCTCTCCCCCTTGATCCGAAATTCCAATCACTCTCCTCCCTCCTCCACCTGCGCCACGCCAAGGTCTCTCTCTCTCTCTCTCTCTCTCTATATATATATATATATATAAATGTATGTTATACATCTGTATTGTAGGAGTTCTCTCTCTCTATCTTTATATATATATATATATCTAAATGTATGTTATACATCTGTATTGTAGGAGTTCTCTCTCTCTATCTTTATATATATATATATATATATATATCTAAATGTATGTTATACATCTGTATTGTAGGAGTTTTATACTTTAATTACTGGGGAGACAACTTTTACGTTTGTTTACTTGTTCAATCTTTCATTTGTGGTTTTTTGTTTTGTTGTCAAGGGTATAAACTTTGTAGTTGGTTTTGTCAATCCTATGTATGTACATTGAATGTCTGAATTCCTATGTTCTTGTTTTTACTCATTACAGTGTGATTAAGGTTTTTTGAAACATGAAATCATGTAAAGTTTGGAGCTTGAGAGTGCTGATCTGTGATATTTGTGAAGTTGCTTTTTTTTTTTTCTTGATTTTTTGGTAACCAATTCACATTGGTCTGCAGACACTCCATTGCAGTTTTGTACGTGTTGAATTTTGGGGAAATTCTATTTAAACCCCCCAAATGCTGAGTGGGGGTGTAGAGAGCATTTGGGTGGGTGTCAATAGAACTCCCCTTGCAGTATGAATTATGATGGGGTTGTAAATTATGAGTTGTTTCAGTTCATAATATTGTCTGGGTTAGTTTTATTGAAAAGTACAGGGTAATTCCATTTTATTTTGCTAATTTAAGTAGAATTGCTTATTGTAGGTATCTCGAAAAAGTTATGTGGAAGTTGGATAAGATCACAGAAGGGTCTAATGCTGTTATTACATTATGTTCTGGACACCTGAATTTGAAAGCTGTGATGGAATAGGAGAATTTCTCCATTTGGGAAGTCTGAGATTGGTTTTCGTTTGTAATAAACAATGATTGAGAGGAAGAACATGGGACGAGCTTCACCGTTAGCTCTGGTCCTTTTGGCTCTTGGGTTTTTCTTTGCTACTTATAATTTGTCAACTATGGTAATTCATTATAGATTGGTTGGGAAATGGGTAGGTGACAACACGAATAGTGGATTACTGTCTGACCCGATAATTGAGATGCCGGAGAATGCGAAGAAGTTTAAGAATACCAAGGCACCATTCCATGTTGCCTTAACAGCCACTGATACTCCTTACAGCAAATGGCAGTGTCGCATTATGTACTATTGGTATAAGAAGAAGAAGGACTTGCCTGCATCAGAGATGGGAGGATTTACTCGAATTTTGCATTCAGGAAAACCTGACAACTTGATGGATGAGATTCCAACTACTGTGGTTGATCCTCTTCCTGGAGGACTTGATCGGGTTAGGCTTCTAGCACTGTCATTCCTTTGTTATTATATTTGTATCATCTTGGATGTGATGGTTTCTATTTGCACCATTTTATTTCTAATCTAAAGTCAAAATAAGGGGTCTTGGCAATATTAGAAATGTGTTGGGAGTTATATGAGATTTTACTGAAAATAAAAGAGAATAAAGGAAAAGAGTCACAAACAAAAAGAAAGTAAGTAAAGAAAAAGCAAAGGACGATTCCATGTTTTTGTGCTGACTAAGAATGGTTTTGAGTGGAAGGGAAGCAATGGATCTTGGGGAAGAATAAAATTTGTTGAGTTTCAGGGTCCATGCCGATCCACTGTATCACTATTCTCAATGATTTTCTACTCATTGGATGACAATTGACATGTGAAAGTAATTAATTTAAGTTTTAAGTCTAATTATTAGATCCTTTGCATAGTCTGATGAAATTTTGCAGAAAAAGTCAATTTTTTTTAACGTTTTGGATATTTTCTTCACTTTTCGAGGTTAACTGTAAGTTGATTCATGTGTAAAGCTTAGCCCTTGCAAGTCAATAGTTGAAGATTGATTTTCGATAACCTTTATACAATCAATAAAGAAGTTTGAGTAACTATTGTCCTTCAGATAATTTAAACTATATGTTTTTTATCGATCTTTGTTTTCTAAGCGTGATTGCAAATTTTGTATACAGGGATACATTGTCTTAAACAGACCATGGGCTTTTGTGCAATGGCTGGAAAAGGCTACTATTGAGGAAGAGTGAGCTTCTGCATATTTGATGACCTTTGAGTTTTCTTATTTTTTATCTTTTACTTGACATCAAATCCTTTGAATTCTGTTGTTGCAGATATATTTTGATGGCGGAGCCTGATCACATTTTTATAAATCCTCTTCCTAATTTGGCACTTGGAGGATATCCAGCAGCCTTCCCATTTTTCTACATTAAACCTTCTCAGCATGAGAAGATCATAAGAAAGTTTTATCCTGAGGGGAATGGTCCGGTCACAAAGATTGGTCCAATTGGAAATTCTCCTGTAATTATCAAGAAGGTAATAGCTTGTGGTAAACTGTCATTTCTTTCGCTTTGTCTTGCATTGGTGATGGTCACTCCAGAAAATTTATCGTGCATTCCCCCGAGTGTATTTTCTCGTGTTTATATGTTTGGAGTGCATAAGGACTTTTTTGGAGTGCTAATAGCAGCACCCTATTTAATACGTTGATGTCCAATTTATTGTGGGGTTCTGAAAACTTTGGTGTTCTAGTTTTCTGTAATTGTTTCCTTGTATAATATCGCATTGTCATTTATGACCCCTAGAACTTTAATGAGTAAATGTAATTATTCAGGAATTGCTGGAAAAGATTGCTCCTACATGGATGAATGTTTCTTTGAGGATGAAAGAAGACACGGAGACGGATAAAGCTTTCGGATGGGTGCTAGAAATGTAAGTTTGACTGTGACGTTAGTTTTCGACTAAGTTGAGTTCTGGCAATTAGAGATGCCAGCTTTGACGTATCTATGTGTCTTATTTTCTTTGATGAAATAAGGTATGCTTATGCTGTGGCATCTGCTTTGCATGGTGTGCCGCATATTCTTCGGAAGGAGTTCATGGTGCAGGTTTGGAATCTTGCATAGGGAAGCTATTCATATCAAAATTGATTTGCATTTTGATTTCTTTGTTAGGTTCAGTAAACTACACAGGATGTATATATTTTGTGATTAACAATGTTCTATTGTCTTTAAATTTTCAGCCGCCATGGGATATGGAACTTCGTAAAAAGTTTATCATTCATTATACTTACGGATGTGACTACAACTTGAAGGTATGTATGGCCCTTCGCCTCTATGCGTAGTCCTGTTATGTTCCTCCCCCTTTTGCCCATTATAGTTCCATAGTTATCTGAGGTTTCTGACTGTTTAGGGTGAGCTAACATATGGAAAAATTGGGGAATGGAGATTTGACAAGAGAGCATATCTACGTGGACCTCCACCAAGAAACCTCCCCTTACCTCCTCCTGGGGTTCCTGAGAGTGTGGTATGTCTTAGAATTGCTGTTATTATTGCAATTGCATGTTCTGTTTTTTATGGTATTTCGTCTGTACTAGTTCACTTCATTTGTGTAAGAAAGTTCGTAGCGTTCTGTTTATTTGATTGTTGTTCCCAGATCATAGTTGTCTAGTTGTTGGAGTCTAATTACTGGAATTCGCAAGTTTTTTCTACATTTGTGTGAGAAAGTCACAGTAAGGTAAACGGGAGACGGGGGAAGGGGAGGGCTGGGGTCTGTCACAGACACATTGAGGACAGTCAGGCCGTGGCTTGTGTTGATGATGATTAGCCTGACCGACTAAATACATATAGTCGTAGTGACCTCCAACAAAATATGTTTACTATTCATTTCCAAATTCGGATTGTTTAGAATCGAAGTTTTCATATAGTTTGTCATATTTAGTGAATAAATTTATTTTAAATATCTTCTCTCCCCGCCACCCCCTTCTCGCTCTCTGACTTACGTGCTCTTTGTGTGCAGGTCACCCTTGTAAAGATGGTGAATGAAGCTACTGCTAACATTCCAAATTGGGACACACAATAGTTCAGCTGCACTCAAGATACTAAATCGTTATGATACAACTGATGTTTAGAGAAAGGAAGATTCTGGTTCAACGGTAGGCTCGTAGAAATAGTAATACACACGAATCTCAGGTCGTAAATGGAAAATAAGAAGGTTCTGCTGTCTCAAATGTATGTCTGGGTTACGCATGGATTTTAGGGAAGCTCAGGTGCTTGAAGGAAGGTAAAAGGTTAAGGTAAGAGCAAGATCGTTGGATTTTCGATATGCTGCAGTTTTGGGATTATATCGAGTTGATTATATAGATTCAGTGCTTGTAATCCCTGAGGATTAGTTGCAATTAGTATTGGATTAACACAAGCCTTCTTTCAATCTTGTTGAGATTCTGTTTCGGAAATGAAAGCAATTTTGTCTTTGTAAGATGGGTTGATGAATTTGATGGAAAATTGGAAATTTAACAACTAAAACAAAATTAAGCAAAACTTAACATTTTCAACTAAAAATGAAGTGCAACTGATATAGTTATTTACAGAGACTTTGTTAAAACAAAATTAGAGTTCCGAGACATTTTTTTTTGCCTCGGACCTCAAATTGCTCTCGGATGACCTTGCATTTAGGCTTTTTCTTTAGCTAGTTGAAGCAGTGATGTCAAAGCCGGCCGAGTTTTGTTCAGCCCCCAACAATTTATTACATTCTTACAAAAATGTGAGGGATCGACTTGTTTTACAAATTAAGGGCCAAATCAATGGGTTTTTTGTTTTAACGAATGCTGCCATGTCCTGTTCTAAACTGTTTTCAACATCCCTCATTTCCTCCTGGGCATCTTGTTCGTCCAAGTTAAAGGGGCCCTGTTGCACTACAAGAATGGACGTGCACGCCATAAAGCTCGAAGATGCTACTGCATCTCCGACAATTCCCAGTTCATCAGAGTCGCTGAAATAGAATATCTTCGACGATGATGACATATTGCCATGTCTTCTTCCAACTATGTACAAATCATATTGATTTTCCATAGTGTTATTAGCTTGAGAGTTTCTACCCAGCTTGTCAACATCTTCTTTACCAATTCAATAGAGGGACCATTCATTGACTTGAGCCTAAAGTCATCCAAGTGTAAGCTGTCGAGTTTTTCTTCCATCCCAGTGTTTGCCAATGCCTTTAAAATTTCTTCGTCATAGCTGTCGTCGTTGTCATCCGAGGACGTTTTCACTTCCTTCTTGCGTTGGTTAATCCGTATAATGGTTAATCTAATGTCAGGATGTCCAGCCATCCTCCATGCATATGCTAATGCCTAGCAGTCATCTGTCCCTCCAATGAAGACCATGGCAAAGTGCATGGTAGTGGTTGCTGATAGAGAAAATATCTTTCTGTATTTCTTAATGAATAAGATTACATTGTGATTCTGATATATATACCAAAGAATATCCTTTGAGTAAATGACAGCTAATCTAACTAATTACAGTTAGGAAAACTAACAGAAAATATCAACTTGGATTTACAATACTACCCTTAATATCCCCCCTCAAACTAAACTGAGGAACTTGAAGTGAAAGTTTGGCCTTGAGAAGTTGAAATTGAGCCTTAAAGAGAGACTTGGTACAAATACCAGCAATTTGATCTTGAGTGCAGATAAAATGAACGGAAATAGCTTTGGACAATACTTTTTCCCGAATGTAATGATAGTCTATCTCGACATGCTTTGTTCTTGCGTGAAAATGGGATTCTTAGCTAGTGAAATAGCTAAGATGTTGTCACACCAAAGTTTGGGAGGACAGAGCAGTTGTAAACCACCATCAACCAATAATTTGCAAATCCATGTAAGTTCTGTTGCAGTGTTTGCCAAGGACCTGTATTCAGCTTCAGTAGAAGATCGGGCCACTGTTGGTTGCTTCTTAACACTCCAACTGATAGGAGAGTTACCCAAAAATATGCAGAAACCACATGTTGATCTTCTATCTATATGACAGCCTGCCCAATCAGCATCTAAAAAAGCATTGATGTTGAGGGAATTTGAATGTTTAGGAAACTAGAGACCAAGATCCAAAGTTCCTTTAAGGTATCTCAAAATCCTTTTAACAGCTTGAAGATGAGATTCCCTTCGTTGATGCATAAACTGACATACCAGATTAACTGCAAATGAAAGGTATGGCTTGAACCAAGTGAGGTATTGTAATCCTCCAACCAAGGATCTATACTATGAAGGATTTGATAATAATGAAGACTGATGATCCAATGAAGAAGTGCTAAGAGGGGTGGCACATGGTTTTGCACCAAGCATATTGGAATTCTCGAGCAAATCGATGATGTACTTGGTTTGAGAAATAAAGATCCTTGATGCTGACCTTTGGACCTCAATGCCAAGAAAATAGTGAAGAGGCCCCAAGTCTTTGATAGGAAAGAGGGTGCTAAGTTGAGAAATAATATCCTTGCAAGTTTGAGGATTTGGACCTATGACTAGTATATCATCAACATACACTAAGATGAATACTAAAGCTGGATCATTTTTGACAAATAGAGAATGGTCATTCTAAGAACCAGTGAATCCCATAGAGAATAGAGCAATGTGAAGCTTCTCATACCAAGCCCTAGGGGCTTGTTTGAGTCCATATAGAGAATTGTGCAGTTGACAAACATAGTTAAGCTTGGTAGGATCTTCAAATCCTGAAGGCTGAACCATAAAGACAGATTCAGATAAGGTTTCATGCAGAAAGGCATTGCTCACACCCAATTGATTGAGAAACCAGTTGAAGTGAGCTGTCAATGTAAGAAGCAATCGAACGGTGACAGGTTTAGCTACCGGACTAAATGTCTCAATGTAGTCTAAACCTTGTTGCTGGTGAAACCCTTTGGCAATAATCTGGGCTTTAAACCTGTCGATTGTGCCATCTGGTTTTCTCTTAATTCGGAAAACCCATTTACATCCCACCAAATTTCGAGAGGAATTTGGTGGAACAAGTGACTAGGTACCAATGCTAAGTAATGCATTAAATTCTTCTAGCATTGCTTGTCTCCAGTGAGGGTGCTTAGAAGCTTGAAGATAGGTAGTTGAGATATAGTCTAGAGCAAGGTGAGAAGGAAGAGGATGTTTTGTGGCATTAAGAGCTTTAGGTTTGACAATGCCATATTTGGACCTGGTCTGCATAGGGTGAGTGTTGATGGGTAATTGGGTTTGGAGAGATGTAAGGGAAGTAATGCTAATTTGTTGACTATTAAGAGAGGAAGAAATTATAGTTGATGAAGATATGAGTGAAGTTGTGGAAGGATGAGAGATGTGAGATGATGAAGTGGTGGGAGAAGGGATGGAGATGATATAGGAGATGTAGTGAAGGTTAATGAGGCAGGAATATGATTAAAGGTAGAACTAGAGGATTGGGGCAAAACTGGAGAATTGACAATATAATGAAAAGGAAATTGAGTTTCATCAAACAGCACACGCCTGGAAATGTATACCTTCATAGTTACAAGATCCATACACTTGTAACCTTTGTGTTGTAAACTGTATCCCAGAAAAACACATGATTGACTCTTGGGATCAAGCTTAGAGATTGTATATGGTTTTAGCCATGGGAAACACTTGTAGCCAAATACCCTGAAAGAGTTGTAATCTGGGATTTTGTGAAAAAGAGATTCCCAATGAGAGCATTTTTTAGCAATAGAAAGCCTGTTAATAAGATATAAAGATGTGGCAAAGGCATCAACCCAAAACTCATATGGAACCTTGGAAGCTGCAAGTAAAGTTCTTGTTGTTTCAACCAATTGTCTGTGCTTTCTTTCAACACATCCATTTTGCTCTAGAGTATGAGGGCAACTGAGTTGATGAATAATGCTATAATCCATTAAGAAATTTGAAAATTGAGTGCTAAGAAACTCTCCACCAGAGTCAGATCTTAATGTAACAATCTTAATGCACAATAAGTTCTCAACCATAGACTTGAAATGAATGAAAATAAAGAAAGCCTCAGATTTGTATTTAAGTGGAAAGAACCAACAATACTTTGTAAAATCATCAACAAAGATGATATAATATATGAAACCTTGTACATAAACAGTTGGTGAAAGGCCTCATATATCTATATGTAAAAGCTCTAATGGCTTTGTTGTAGAGCAAGAAACTACAAAAAATGGCAATTTCGAACATTCACCCATAGCACAACTAGAACACAGAGGCTTATGGATATCACCAGAGATTGAAATACAAAAATGAGATGCAACTTTAATAAGTATTTTGAAAAAGGGATGGCCAAGTCTTTGATGCCATATCTCTTGAAATGTTTTTGAAGCTGCTGTAAAAGCATGTTGTTGTCCAACAATGGAAGGTGTGGTGTGAAATGGATAAAAGCCATCTTGTACAGGTCCTTTAAAAAGCACTTTCTCCGAAGAAATATCCTCCACAATAAAGTGGGAAGGATATAGATGTACTGAGCATTGATTATCAAGAATAAACTTGTTTGCAGATAGCAAATCTTGCTTTAATACAGGGACATGTAAAACATGCTTAAGATCAAAACTATGAGTAATAGTAGGTACACTAGAAGAACCAAGATGAAGTATAGGCAAACCTTTGCCATCTCCAATGTAGACTTGCTTAAATCCAGTGTATGATTCTGGATTGTTCAATTTTGCATAGGAATTTGTCATGTGTGATGATGCACCAGAATCAAGCAACCATGTGTGCTGAGGAGCAGAAGTATTGACACAGAATGCAGCTTGAGAAGAAGTGCCAAAGTTAGGATTCAGGCGCTGAGGGCACTTAATAGCTTCATGATCAAATTGCTTGCAGATTTGACAAGTAATTCTTCTACCAGAGTTGTTGAATCTGGAGCCATGATTGTTATTATACCTCTGATTGTTAGATCGATTGAAACTGTTTCTCTGAGTATTATTCCTGAAATTACCTCGATTTGAAGAATTTCTAGGGTTTGAGAAATTTTGATCAGAACCACGACCTTGATGAGAATTGGAGTTGGAGAAACTCTGAGCAATGTAGGCCTGAGAGATTGGAGGATTAGAAGGTAGAGGCAGAATTCTAGCAAAGGTATTGAATGCCTGAATTGGTGCAAATGTAGTCTTCTTGCAATTTTCGATCTGGATTTCCTTGTTTAGCAAGAGGCCATGGAGCTCATCAATAGTAGTGGATCCAATTCGAAATTGAATCGCATCAACAAAGGAGTCGAACTCATGAGGTAAACCATGAAGAGTTACATAAATCAGTTCAGAATCATCGACCAGAGCACTGGCGCTAGCCAAAGCATCAACAATTTCTTCAATTCTTTGAAGATATGAAGCAGCAGATGAATCACATTTAGTTATAGAACAAAGTCTTGATCAGAGTTCATGAATGTGAGACTGTGAATCCGTTGCAAGTCTCGATTCAAGTTTGGACCAGAGTTCTCGAGAAGAATTCACAGCAACAATGTAAGGAATCACAGAATCAGATAGAGTAGAGTTAATCTAGATGAGAATATTCTCATTTGTCTTATACCAAGCGATGAATGCCAGATTCAGAGAAGAATTTCCAGATGTAACACAAAAATACTTGGGCGGAGTAGCCTGAGAGTCATCGATTATTTCGGTGAGATTATACCCTGATGATCGGAGCAAAGAGAGCGCTCCATGTAAGATAATTGGTGGTGGTGAGTTTGATCGGCACCATAGAACCAATGTTCTGTGTTGATGTACAAAATCAGTGAGGACTTTGGTACAACAGAAAGTGTCAAGTTTGTGACCTTCACTAGATTGCTCCAGTCACTAGTGTGGATAATTATGTAAATGGATAGAGACACGGAAGCAAACACAAGATGTATGTGGTTCACCCAGATTAGCTACGTCCAAGGAGTAGATGAGTTCTCATTAATTGTGAAGGGTTTACATAAGTACATAGGTTCAAGCTCTCCTTTAGTGAGTACTAGTGAATGATTTAGTACAAATGACTTTAGGAAATATTGTGGGAAAATGATCTCCTTTTATATAAGAGAGTTTCTAGCTTTGTTTTGACATTGACATGTGTCGTGTTGTGATTGGCTTCTGATGTTGACACGTGTCGCGCTATGATTGGCTTCTGATGTCAACATGTGTCGCGCTGTGATTGGCCTCCTGGTTGGAGGGAAACTCTTCTGGATCTTTAACGGTATAACGTTGACCGATGCTCGGTAGTTTCGGGATTGGTCAAATATGGTACAAACATTCTGAATCGTGATTGAGGAAGTTGAAGAGTTGGAAGCATTAAGGCACAGAGACGAGACGGGGGACGCGACATCAGCAGAGGGAGACGAAGAAGCTGTCATTGATGACGGTGAGGGTTAGGGTTTGAACACAAAGACGTTGGAGAGAGACAGTGCATAGGCACCGAAAAGAGGCGATGCAGAAGCGGTTATGATCGGGAGGTTGCTACATAGATGGCGATAAAACCATGATAGAGAAAATATATTTTTGTGTTTCTTAATGAATAAGATTACATTGTGATTCTGATATATATACCAAAGAATATCATTTGAGTAAATAACAACTAATCTTCCTAATTACAGTTAGGAAAACTAACAGAAAATATCAACTGAGATTTACAATACTACCCTTAATAATTGCTGCTCGAAGATTACCATCGCCATTGTTATTGTCGATGTCTTAATTGGACTCGGTGATATTGTTGGATTTACTGGGCTCATGATCCACAAGGACACCCGCCACAGAGAGCATTGAGCATTTGCGATCAAGTTGTTGTAGAGAGAACTTAAGTGAGTTGGACTTTGTGGTTCCATCAGGGAGACTTGATTCTTCTCCGCGAAGGTGCATATGTCCTCGTGCATGGTGGCATAGGCAGAGACTGCAGTGAGTTTTTTATTATTTATCTAAAATATTGTGTTCAATTATATATCTAGTTCAAATTAAATAACATATTTCCTCACAAGATGCATGCATAACACAAAATACATACCTTTAGCCTTTAGGGCTCGAAAAGAACTGAGTACGTACAATGAGTGCCAATAAGCTTTTGGTGTTCATGAATACTTAAGAAAATTGAGGTTCCACCAAAAAATCAATTGACAATATAAGGAGTAGCTCAACTTACTTAGAAACCTATGCAAAGTCTCTTCATCCAACAAAGTGGGATTCATTCTGATCACGCCCCCTCATGTGAGGTGAGTGGGACAACATAAATCAAGTGACGTAGAGCACATATATTCATTAATTGGGCTTCACATAGGGCAACATGCTCTGATACCATGAAAAAAGTTGAGAGGTTCCATCATAAAACCAATAAGCAATATGATAAGTAGTCCAACTTACTTATAAGTCTATGCAATATCCATCCTTCCATTAACACGGAATTCATTCTCAACAAATAATCCAAGAGCCAGATTGTCTCGAGGTGACCTTTCTTGATTAACCCGACGGCGAAAGTAAAACAATCTTAGTTGCAAAAGCTACGGTGACAACCGCCAACATACGATCGATGGTCGTCCCACTTCTGAACTCATATTCTGCTATTTTCTCTAATTCATTATACTATGTGGATGTCACCTGTTACTTTCGTTAGCGATTTCACTATTATGTTTTATTTACCAATAATTTTTCCTGCTATTCATGAATATACCCAATAAAATGAAAATCAGATGTGTTTCGCTTCAAGACTTTTGTGGCTACGGTTCGAAATTCCTTCATATTACCATCCAGGTCTTCTAAACTGCCTCCTAGTTGTGAGTTTAGTAAGATAAGTTTTGTAAGTTCATTTTGTATTCATTTCTCTTAATTTATATTCTGATTTGGTAGTCCGAGGATTACTTCAGTGATGACGTTTTGTCTCGTCAAATCTACATCTGGTGTGAACTTTTTTATTTGCTGTTTGTTAGTGATGTGTTGGATTTTAACCATGTTTAATTAATTGTTAATTTTAATTTGGCTTATTCATTTAAGTTATAGCCTATTCACTCATCTTTAGATTAATTAATATTCATCCTAAAACTTCCAATTGGCACCAGGTCACAGTACGTAATTAGTGAGATATGTGGGACAACTAAGATGAATTGTATTGTGGGCTCAATTCCTCATAGACCGTACTTCGATGGTAATAACGATGAGTCTATGATGCGAGGAAGAAGGAAATGAAATCTTTTATGACATTTCGCATGTTAAACATAAATTTTAGGGTCTAAGTGTGTGTGTGTGTGTGTTCATGTATGACAATACATGTAAATTGTAAAATACAATTTATCAAACATTTAATTACTTTATTTTACAATTAATTGTTCTCAAGGTACAACAGAAGTGGAAGCTATGCATAACAAAATACAAGTATAATTAGATAAGTAAACCTAATTTCTTAAACAAGATCCCAAATTTACCAATGTCAAATACTTTTTTATTTGAATAAACTTAATATAAGTCTAATTTTGTGAGTCATTATTGAGTTTAGTCCACTTTGTTGGGTTAGGTCCATTCACTGATTATCCATGTTAGCTTTTTTGTTGTCATCTTTTTAAATTAATTTTTTTTAACAAACAATATTATCACTTGGAAAAGGGGCACGACTTTTTTCTAGAATTAGAGTTCAACCGCGGCTGCCCCCTTTTTTTCTACACCAATCCTTATTTTTTACTTCAAGGGGTGAGGAGTGGGCTAAGCATCAAAACCGGCTAGCAATAATGTGGTTTAAATTTATCTTTCACGAGAATCGAACCTAAAACCTCTCACTTATAAGTGAGGAGAGATACCACTAAATCTTAGTACCGAGTGACTGTTGTTTATCTTTTTATTACATTGTGATAAATGTCATCTCTTATTTATAGTTCATCTTTTACTCAATTTTAAGATTAAATATCGTTCCCCTTTTTCCTACTCCTAGTTTGTATCTCAATTTTTCGTCCACCTCCATCACATGTTAACTGCGGTAACTAATGTTTGTTGTACGTACTATATATGAGCATATATACTAATATTGATTATAATTGTATGGAAGATGAAATTTCTTGGATCTATTTTCATGGATGATAGGTAGATTAATTTCTTTTTATTTTGTAGATACCTTTATCACAAGTTAAATGTATTTTATCAATCTATGGTATATGTATCATATATGATGACATATAAATTTCCTTTTAACTATTTTCCATAAAAGTGCCTTTTAACTATTTTCCATGAAAGTGGTTATAATTTTTCATTTAAATATTCAAATTAAAAATTTGAGTAAAAATTGATAAATTAAGAAATTTAATTAAAGTTGAAAAGTAGAATTTTTTTTTATCTGGATCAAAGTACCCCTTTTTATTTCCTAATTCTCCAACACAAACTATTCCAAGATATTCCATTTTCTCCCTCATTTATAATCCAAATGGCTACCTTGTTGCACAATTAGAATGGATGTACTAGCTGTGAAGGTTGAAGATACCAATGCATCTCCAAGAACTCCAATGTCATTAGAGTCATCGTCATCCAGTAACGTTGTGCTGATGGCCTCTTGCATTTCTCCATGTCTTCTACCCACTATGAACATATCATATTCACCTTCCGTGGATTGTATTAGCGAGAGAATTTGTTCCCAACTCGTCACCCAATTCTCTACAAATTTTATGGAGGCATCATTCATTGACCTCAGCCTAAACTCATCCAAGAACAACTCGTCCAGTTTTTTTTCCCTCCCAATGCTTGCCAGTGCCTTCAGAAACCCATCAGTACGATCATCATTATCATTAGAGCACGCTTTTGCTTCATTTTCACTCATAATATTAAACGATATGACTGTTAGGTTAACCTTGGGATGTCCAGCCATCCGACCGACATACGCTAATGCCTCGCGGTCATCTACCCCTCCAAAGAAGAGCATGGAATAGCGGCCTTGAGGGTAAGAGTAGTTGAATGCACCAAGGCCTCGATCCACAAGAACACCCACAGAGCACTGCGCATTTGCGATCAAGTTGTTGTTGAGCCTCCTTAGATGTGAGTTGTTTGGATCTGGTGTCACTCCTCCAACCAATATGGTGGATTTCTTGTGGAACGGGATGATGATTATGGCAACACGGTTCTCCTCGGCCAGGTTGCATATGTCCCGGTGCATCGTGGAGTATTGAGACACTGCCGTGAGTGTTTGCACAGTGACATTTTCTCTATGTTTGGCATATGTTTCAAAGGCACTTGAGGGGGACGACGAGTTGTAGGGAAAGTGTACATCATTGGTCTTACAAGCACCGTGCACTACCAACATCGCCGAAGCATGCCCGGTTAGTTCCACAATGTGGACAGCAAGAACATGAAGAGGGGAGTTTTTGGTTGGATTAGAAGCCTCAAGGAGATTGATAATGCCTGACACATTGCGTGAGTTGTGAGCACATGCAAGGATTCGAAGCTCGTCGTTTGATCCTACGCTTGCTACGTTTCTCTGTTTGTATCGCACAAAAGGCCTGGCATTGGACTTGTATAGAAAGACTAAAAGCGGGCCAACTGCAAATGTCATTACCAAAATTGCCCACACCATTACTCCGAAGGTTTGTTTGTTCAACGCCTGGACGTGTACATATATATACAAATACCACATATTAAATAGTCATTCGTTCATAAATTATTCAAAAACAATACGTACGTGCGTGTTGTACTAAAAATCAATGTCATGTATGAATAATTTAGGGAATAATTTGAAGTAGGCAATACCTAAGTTACATCTCCAAAATAATTTTTCTTATTAACATTTCACATGCAGCAATTTATGTTTTATTTAGCGCTACTTCACTTCTTAATTTAAAAAAAAAATTAAAATTTAATAGTTAATTTTTAAAAATAAAATTAAAAATAAAAAGATAAAGTGGACAGATGAATCAATAGTTTTATCTGCATAACGTAGCTAGCCACACATGCATACATGAGGTAATGCTTAAGAGACTAAATTTGAAGAAAAAAATTGCAAACTAAATGATGTATCACCAATAGAAATAAGGACGTTTATTAACGTTTAAGTAATAAACTAATCATCAACTTCCATGTCCTTTAGTTTTCAAAACTTTGTCTACAAATTTAGTCTTCCTAGCATTACCCAAAATCATATATATATTACCTTTACGTCCCGACCAGTGTTGAGTATGATAAGTGTAAATAAGCCCTTGGTGTTCATGAGCACTCCAAGAGCCAAACTATCCCGAAATGACATTTTGTTGAGTAAGCCGGCAACCAAAGTGCTCACAGTCTTAGCTGCAAAAGCTAATATGACAACCCCCCCTACGCGATATATATCCGTCCCAGTTTTTTTCTCCGATGGATAAATGGAACTGAGAATATCCACGTAGTTGAGTCTTCCCCCATTGATACAGAAGTAGAGAGGCATTAGAATCCCAGGCACAAAACTTCCCACCTTCTTTTTAAGATTGTTTGAAACCTCTCCTCTAGGCATGATAGCTCCAAACATAAAAGACCCTACGATGGAATGGGATCCACATGCATCGGTAATGTACCCACAAAGCACAACCCCAGCTAGAACAAAGCATTCAAATTGACTGTAGTCGCCATCCTCTTGTGCTCTTTCGCGAACTCGGTTAACAATCCATGACAGAAGAGGATGTACTACAAAAACGCATAGTCCTATAAAAAGCAAGGTAAGTCCCACCGCAACTGTCTGGAAGCTGTTGACTATGGCCATTACGAGCAGAAGAAGAAACCAGGAGCATAAGTCGGAGATAACAGAGGCAGATAACGCAAGTCCTCCGACATCAGAGTAGAGAAGTTTGAGGTCTGCGAGGATTCGGGCAAGGTCTGGGAAGTTAGTGGTGGCAAGAGCAACGCCCCAAAACCACGGGCCATCCTTAGTAGGAAGTTTTCCTCCATTGCCTTTTGTTTGTTCGGCAAAATCTTTGAGGAGTACATATCGACATAAGGCCCAGCCAACAAGGACGGAAAAGATAATGCCGGCGAGCGCAATGCTAATAGCCTTCTTCCCAGCTCGTAATATTGGTTTTAAATCAAGCTCTAAACCCACCAGGAACATGTGGTAAACGAGGGCCAAGTTTCCCATGGTCTCGATAATCTTCACGGTACTATAAGGAAATACGGCTGGTACAACTTTACCCCAATTACTCGTACTCGTCGACATTCCACCCTGAAAATTTCGATTTGTAATGCACAATGCTAATAACAATTATTTTGCAATAAAAAAGAAGAAGCCCATGTATTATTGGATCTCCAAGATAAAGTCATCATGCAAGCCTCCAAATAAAAACATATATAGGCGAGAAATGGCACTTCTTGACGTGCAAAATGAATTTTATTTCTAAACCTTATAACACAAATCGACCACTCTTTGATACACATCTCACTGTGTGGAGCCACGAACAATTGCTCCGTACACTAAGTATCATAATATAATTGGTTGAATATTTTTTTTTTAAGTTTCTAACCAACTATATTATTACAAGAATCAGTAACAACAATTATCCTCTTCAACTAAGTTAATAAAAACAATTTTGCTCTCCAACCAACATCAATACCACTTGCTAATATTTCCCTTGATTCATCCTTAAATTCATATAATGTTGATTGACCAAGTCCTAATATTAAAACTATTTTGATACATCATTTTTTTTTTGGGATTTTGCAAGTATAAGTTGACTACAAGTTTTGAGAGTTAAATTTTATGAAGGGCTTATATGTCAAAGTCCCTTTTCCAAAAAAAAAAAGAAAAAAAAAAGAAATGTGTAAAAAGGATGCACTACTTGCAAGTTTTAATTTAATAATAACAACCGAGGTGAAGGAAAAAATAACAAGAGAGGAATCAGGAAGGATGTACTACTTACAAGAATCTCAGCAATAATCCGTGGTTGGTGCAAGGGTTTGAAGACAAGCATAAAAATACGAGTGCTGAAGACCGCGATGCTCAGTTTTATAACAAGAACTGAAAGAGCTGACATGAAAGGGTTGTGTGCTCGCCATAGTCCTGTTGGGGATATCGTTTTATTGAAGCATACCTCAATTAAATTTTTTGTGTTACTGGTTATTACAAAATCTTCCCCACCAATTGTCCCATTCAACTTAAAAGCCATTTAGTATTTACTTCTCTAATCCCTGTGCCCTTTACCTAAAGAGAAATTAAGGTCCCCATCTCAGAGAGAAACCGTGATATATATACAATACAAACTTTCTTGCAAGTCGCAATGGCTAGGGATGGAGGAAAGGGAAGGCTCCCAAAGAAAACTAAAGGTTGATAAAGTGGTTTATGGTGTACGTAATGCACGCTGTAAAATTGTTGGGCTATTTACGTAGTCATTTCTAGTATAGTTGTTTTTATTGGGTCGTTTTTTGAACATCATTGGTCATCCTCGCTCCTCTCTTCTATACGGTTTTATTTCTCTTTTTTTTTCATTAATTATGTGTAACGAGGTATTTGTTAGTCTTATTCAGTACAACGGCTTCATATACGTACCCAAGTGACCGAACTAACCATAAACAGTTTGATATATTGTTCTATTTTTTCAATTATACTACGAACACTTCCATTTAAGAGATGAAAAACATAACAGGCATCCAACTGAATAAATGGTAAACAGATTTTTAATAATTGATTGATTTGTATTTTATATTAATTGTTAACTGCCAAAGGACCGTTACATGACTAACCGTGGCAAACTGATTGCCTTGTACTAAACATCGGGAGGAAGATAGGGCACGGGGGGATATATTGTTTGTTTGTACCATACTTGACCAATCCCGAAACTACTGAACACCGGTCAACGTTATACCGTCAAGGACTTAGAAGAGTTTCCCTCCAACCAGGAGGCCAATCACAGCGCGACACGTGTCGACATCAGAAGCCAATCATAACACGACACATGTCAACATCAAAAGTCAATCATAACACGACAAGTGTCAATGTCAAAACAAAGCTAGAAACTCTCTTCTATAAAAGGAGATCATTCTCCCACAATATTTCCGAATGTCATTTGTACTAAATCATTCACTTGTACTCATTAAAGGAGAGTTTGAACCTATGTACTTGTGTAAACCCTTCACAATTAATGAGAACTCCTCTACTCCGTTGACGTAGCCAATCTGGGTGAATCACGTACATCTTGTGTTTGCTTCTCTGTCTCTATCCATTTACATACTTATCCACACTAGTGACCGGAGCAATCTAGTGAAGGTCACAAACTTAACATTTTCTGTTGTACCAAAGTCCCCACTGATTTTGTGCATCAACATTTGGCGCCGTCTGTGGGAACAACACTTATTCCCACTCTCTTCAGCTTTGTTAAGCTGGTTTCCACCATTCGTACACTCTCTTTTGACCAGACATCCCTCTCCAACATGGGGAGCGAATGAAGCCACAGCACACAGAATAACACCCCTTTTGCACCTGGTACGAAGCAACGAAAAAAGGAACAAAAGAAGTTTGCTCTTCAGGTTAAAATCGATGAGCTGGAGGCTCAGAACAACAAGATAGCGATGAAGAATGAGATCCTCCAAGAGCAGTATGAGAAGGTCTTCGAGATGCTCCATGAGGCTAGATATACTAAAGCACACGAGCTCATCACCCATGTGGAAGTCAACCATCAATTGGGTGCCCCCAACACGGAAGGTCATTTGCCCTCGACCTAGGTATTCCTGTTGAGGAGCGAGCTACTCATCGAAATGGCGACCAATATAAGACTTCTCTCAATCCAACTGCTTCAACCCGAAGCATGAGGAGTGGAGGAAGGCACCTCCTTACAGAAGGAGTGGAAGGATCGAAAGCCGTCTTTCGTGACTGTCGAGACTTCCTAAAGCAACGTCGAGACAATCTCATCCATGTAAGCTCGAAGATCAATGACCCAAGGGTCTCTGAAAGACTCGGTCCCCTCCCATGTCCCAGACCGGCTACTAATTTAGGGAAGGGGCAACAAGTCCTAGAGAAACACGAAGGTATAGGGGACTCAGAGATCTTCCGACAGACATACCTTGGAAGTCAGTGCGGCGAGTCCAGGGAAAAATCACATGCTCTTGATCAAACCTTCCTACTTCCAAGAGGAGATGAAGATTTACGAAAGAAAACTCCAGTGGTATATGACTCCACTCAGGACCCTCTTGTCCTACAGCTCTTTAAGGAAGTAAACAAGTAGTTGAAGGTCGAACGACAAGCTGAGATACCTGATTGGAACCAACCTAGGTCTGGCCCTCTTACAAGGAAGATCCTCGACACCCCTCTCCAAGCAAAGACAAAACAGAAGCTTGGCTTGCAACTCTATACTGGAAAAGATGACCTGATTGAACACCTTAACCTCTTTGAGTCCACCATGGCATAGCGAATGCACACCGACAAAGAGCGATGTCTTCTCTTCCCCTCCACCCTCTCTGGCGGAGCTCTAAACTTGTATTGTTGTCTTCCACTTGAGACGGTAGACTCATTTGAGGAATTAAGGAAACTGTTTGTTTCTCAACACATTTTCCAGACCGATCGCTTACACTCTGCGGATGACTTGTACACTATTCGCCAGAAGCCAGACGAGTCATTACGTATGTATGTTAGCCGCTTCAGCCATGAGTATTCCCGTTGTGCCAAGGCAGACGACAAGACTGCTCTCAAAGCCTTCACGGCAGGCCTACGTGACTGTTTCTTCAAGTACATGATCAATGCCAACACTTGGAAGACTTACTCTGAGGTGATGGCACAAGCTTACAACCATGCCTCCGCTGAGGCAAGGACATATCAAGGGAAACTCCCCACAGCCACCCCTTATCAGCAAGTAGAGAGTGGAAGACAAAACCAACCAAATGAGAAGACATCGACCTTCTAAACGGCTGCGATGCCTCCTCCCGCCTTACTTAATAATTCGTCAAGTCAACAGACATATCAATCTCAGGGCAAAAGGAAAGATTTCCATCCTCACCAGTCCCATTTTAGTAAAAGGAGTAAGGGACACTATCGCGATAACCAAGGGTATCGCCACGATAATGCCCGCCCCCAAACAGTCAACACAGTGGGCCAAACACGTGTCAGGACAGGCCCTACCCCGATGTATGAGACATACACGCCTTTGAACGCCACATGCGTGGCCATTTACCCCAGCATAGCATACCTGATACCGAAGCCAATGCCGAGGCGGTCGGGTTATAAGCCCACGAAGAACACGGGCAAGTTTTGCTGCTATCACGAACATAACGACCATGACAGCGAGAAGTGTATCACCCTTCATGATCATATTGAAGCTTTGGCGCTTGAACGAAAAATTGATCGATTCCTCATTCACCCTTCAAGGGATAACCGTAACCAACACCAAGTGAATGTGATATATTCCATAAGCGGCGGCACACCCATATCTGAATCTTCCAATATGGCCATGAAAAATAGTGAACGAGCTTTAAGGCCTGGCCACCAAGTGTTTCACGTGGAAGACATCAGGGGGGGCAAGTATCAAAAGCCTAACTGGGATCCAATATGTTTCTACCATGAGGAAGAAAGATGTATCATCTACCCTCACAACGACCCACTGATCATGGAGGCTCACATAGCCAACTTTGAAGTAAGACGAATCCTGGTAAACACAGGGGATTCAGTCAATATCATGTTTGCTGAAGCTTTCAGGGCACTTAATGTAGCTGAACACTTGCTCGATCGCTCGATTTCTCCTCTGATAAGCTTCTCCGGTGATATCGTGCAACCTATAGGAAGCATACACTTACCTTTCACCATTGGTACAGGCCCTTAAATAGCTACCATTACCACTAACTTCCTGGTAGTTGATTCCCTAACGGCATATAATGTCATCTTTGGACGCACAGGCATCAATGATCTCAAGGCCATGGTATCTACACATATGTTGTTGATGAAATTTCCAACCCCCTATGGCAATGGTTACATCAGAGGAGATCAACTTAGTGCACGGTCATGTTACAACACTTCGGTCAAGCAACAACACATGTTTGTGCCCAAGGAAACCTTTTCTATACATGACCAAGTCATAAAGACTAGCCCTGACGAAGCCAACTTGGATCTTCACGGTGGCAACAGTCAACCCGATGATCCTCGAGATGACTCTTTCACCCAGCAAGTACAACCCACTGAAGAGCTGGAGAAGGTTTCTATATCAAAAGATTATCCATATCGCATGGTGAAGATTGGCACCACCTTGTCACCACCCATTCGGTTGGCATTAATCTCTTTTTTGCAAGAGAACATTGAGGTCTTCGCCTGGTCATACGAGGACATGTCAAGCATCTCTCCCGATATCATATGTCATCGCTTGAGTATTGACCCCAAGACCAAGCCGGTGAGACAGAAGCGAAGATCTTATGACATTGAACGATACGAAGCAATGAAGGCAGAAGTTGAAAAACTCAAAAGCGTGAACTCCTAACATTCACAAATAATCAAAAACCCTCAAGCTTGACAACTCAACTAGGGGAGCACTTATGCCCAACAAGAGTTATAGTCACCAACAAAGTCTTATTGCAAGCCAACAACAACTTCAGTGCATGGTATACAAAGATCAAGCTATTCAGCCCTTTTGCATCTGCTTCAGACATTTATCCTCTGTAACAATGCAAACACTACAACTCGTAGAAAGCTTCACACACTCTTGATCAAGACAGTGTGAAGCAAAACCAATTTATGGTGCCAACAAGAGCTTCATCAAAGGAGTTCAACCAAAATTCTCAAAAGCTTCACACACTCTTGACCAAGATAATGTGAAGCAAAACCAATTTATGGTGCCAACAAGAGCTTCATCAATGGAGGGCAACCATAATTCTCAAAAGCTTCACACACTCTTAATCAAGACAGTGTGAAGCAAAACTAATTTATGGTGCCAACAAAAGCTTCATCAATGAAGGGCAACTACAACTCATAGAAAGCTTCACACACTTTTAATCAAGACTGTTCGAAGGAAATTCAATTTATATGGTTCATCCAAACCTTCGACTACTACAAGGTGTAGCTTGCATCACAATCTCTTGCTCAACAATGTGGAAGCAAAATTTGTATATATTGTTTCTCCCACATTTTCAAATTTCTAGTTTCCTAAAAATAAAAAAAATAAAAAAAAAAGAAATTCAACAAAGCTTCATCAATGGAGGACAACTACAAATTCTCAAAAGTTTCACACTATCTTGATCAAGATAGTGTGAAGCAAAATCAATTCATGGTATCCAACAAAGCTTCACCACAAAAGATTCATCAATGGAGGACAACTACAAATTCTCAAAAGCTTCACACTATCTTGATCAAGATAGTGTGAAGCAAAATCAATTCATGGTACCCAACAAAAGCTTCAACTCCAACGCTTCACCTACAAAGCTTCAACTCCAAAGCTTCACCTACAAAGCTTCAACACAAAAGCTTCACCTACAAAGCTTCAACTTCAAAGCTTCAACTACAAAGCTTCAACACAAAAGCTTCACCCACAATAGCTTCACCTACAAAGCTTCAACACAAAAGTTTCACCCACAATAGCTTCACCTACAAAAGCTTCACCCATAAAAGCTTCAACAACAAAAGCTTCACCCACAAAAGCTTCACCCACCACAAAAGCTTCACCTACAAAAGCTTTACCCATAAAAGCTTCACCAACAAAAGCTTCACCCACAAAAGCTTCACCCACAAAAGCTTCACCAACAAAAGCTTTACCCACCACAAAAGCTTCACCCACAAAAGCTTCACCTACAAAAGCTTCACCTACAAAGCTTCAACACAAAAGCTTCACCTACAAAAGCTTCACACTATCTTGATCAATATAGTGTGAAGCAAATCCAATTCATGGTACCCAACAAAGCTTCAACCTCAAAGCTTAACCTATAAAGCTTCAACATCAAAGTTTCACCTACAGAGCTTAAATATATATATATATATATATATATATATATATTTGAAAATTCAAAAATTCAAAAATTCAAAAAGAAAAAAAAAAATCGAAAAAAAAAATTGCCTAGGCCTCCTCTTCTTTGGGCCTAACAACTTTCATAATATATATATATATATATTAATGAGGAGTTTTGGGCTACCACTTAGAAAGGAAATGCCTCATTCGTCAACTCCCTAGACCGGAGACTTGGGGGACTCCTACCATATGCTACTGCACCTTGATACTCGGAAGTCTCACGACTATTCAGTGACTTGGATTTTTCAAGTCTTCAACCGAGAAGTTTTCCTCACTCGGAAAATTAAGGGAGCACTACCTCAACATACATGCTTCACTCACAAAGCTTCAACATACAAGCTTCAACAAAAGAAAATATTCAAAGAACTTAATGAAGAAGGCCTTGGTGTATTTAACACAATACGTTGAAATGAAGCAAAGCTTGTTTATTGATATCTTCGATAAGTTACAAATATGTACATATATATGAATCAAAATAAACAAACAAAAGGGAGCCTTCACAAAGGTTGCTCAGGAGAAGTCTCAGCAGTCGACAGAGCCCCAGAAAGAGGAGGCACCGAATGGTGATTATTCGGAGCCTCAGTACTAGGCAGAACCCCAGAAGGAAGAGGCACCGAAGGTTGATCATTTGGAGCTTCATTACGCGGTACAGCCCTAGAAGACAAAGGCAATAAATGCCTTTGGAACAACCCCACAAACCTCTGATAATCAAGTAAAATCTGACCATCAGATTCCTGCAGCTGGTCGAGCTTCTTCTTCATGTTTGTAGCATAGTCATGTGCGAGTCTGTGCAACAGTTTATTCTCATGCTTGAGCCCTCTGATCTCATGTTTGAGACTTATCACTTCAGCCGCCAATGATTCAACTTGGCGGGTTCGAGAAAATAGGCGTTAGGCCATATTAGACACAGAACCTGCACACTGAACACTGAGAGCCAGAGAATCCTTAACAGCCAACTCATCAGACCGTTTGGAAAGTAGTCTGTTATCTTTAGGAGTGAGAAGGTTCATGGCCACCATCGCAGCGGTCATATCATTCTTTGTCATAGAGTCTCTAACGGTAAGATGACCAGTAGGGGATAAGAAGGATGGGCACCATATGTTGTCTTGAGAAGGCATGGCTGCCTCTTCACCAAAGTTCAAGTCAAAACGACGGTCGGATGGGCCAGACATTCTCAGAAATGATGAAGGAGAAATAAGGTGCAATAAATCTCTGAAGTACAAAAATAAAGGGAAAATTCCTACAAGCAATAACTCTCTAAACGTACTTCTTACACATAATTGGTGCCCCTATAAAAGAAAGGGCAACAGGGCTGTTGGTTCAAAAATCGAAGAGGCACCACTCTTCGGATTTCGAGAAGCAGATTTTCCTGAGTAAAATATGTCGACAATCCCAACACGCAACATCACCTCCTCGGGTACCACGGATAACTTTGCCAAAGATCTCTAACAAAGTTTAGACACATAAATTTTGAAGGTCCAGCTACCCTACTATTACCCACAAGGGTAAATGAATAGCACTACTGCTTGATAACTGGAAAGTCTCTATGTGTGTCAACCTCCGTGCTCCGTGGCAAGGTATACTGGCAAAAATGCCCAACCTATACTCACATCAAGAAAACACTCCCAATATGATTACTTTCTCAAAAATCAAAAAGGCACCACACCTTGAATCTCGAGAGCCAGACTCTCACCAGGATTGCTTTCTCAAAAATTGAAGAGGCACCGTGATAGGAGCATATTTATGCGACTTAGTTAGCTTGTTTCTTGGCATTTATGTTGTTAGTTAGTAGTTATTTTAGTATTTTAATCTATTTTCGTGTGTTTGTAGGTCCAAAGGGTTAATGTGGCAAAGAAGTGCATTTTGGAGCATTTTTTGGCATGGAATGGATAGCATATGCTTGGAGCAAAAGGAATGGACGAAATTTGAAGTTTGTGCATCATCCTCTCCCTATAAATAACCATTTTAGCACACTCATTTCACCCAACACATCCACTCATTACAACCACCCAACACATTCACCTACCACTACATCCACTCATTTCACCCAACACATCCATTCACCTACCACATCCACTCATTTCACCCAACACATCCACTCATTTCACCCAACACATCCACTAATTACAACCACCCAACACATTCACCTACCACTACATCCACTCATTTCACTCAACACATCCACTCATTACAACCACCCAACACATTCACCTACCACTACATCCACTCATTTCACCCAACACATCCACTCATTTCACCCAACACATCCACTCATTTCAACCACCCAACACATTCACCTACCACTACATCCACTCATTACCACCACCCACTACATCATCTCCCTAGCCTATAAATATATCCATCCAAAGACACATTTGGGGGGACAGTTTAGGGAGAATGGAGGAAGACACATTCTGCCGCAAGGCAGAGTCTTTTCTTTTTAACCATTCTACACATTCCTACAACAAAAACACAATTCCATGCACCTTCATTTCCCTTTCCTTGCCGTGACCTCCATCCAACCTAAACACATTCAGCCATTCCCTTCCATATATCCATATGCATCCATCAAACCACACCTTGTGCCACAATAAAGAGAAGAAGGAAGACCCTTGGACGTGCTTGCCATTCAAGTTGGATTGTTGGAGCATTTTTAGGTGTTTTCATTCTTTTGTTTTCAATGTCTAAATTTGTTTATCTTTGCTTTGTGAGTATGAGGAACTAAACCCCCCTTAGCTAGGGGGGAATTCGAAACCATGTTCATGCTTGCAATATGATTTGATTACTTTCAGTTGTGATTCATAAGTTGTGAATTCAATCTACTTATCCATTTGAATAAAACTAATTTATGTGTGTTGGTTGAGAGTGCACACTTAATTTTCATGCATAAATCTGATGCTAGGATATAAGGGAGTTTCACCTAATCGTTATGAACTTATATTCACAAGTAGTTAAGGTTGCTCATCACAACCGTGTTAAATAAATTCTTGGCATAAGTTTCATGCAATTCATAGTTACAAGTGTTTCGTCAATACTTATGATTTTCATAGAACTTAATGATTCTTGCTTGTATCTCTATTATGCAATTCATGTAGGGAACCTGTGGGGAATGCTTTGGGTTGTTTTATGCAATCATCTAATTCAATGAAATTAGGAAAATCTGAGGGTTAATTAGTGTAATTCACAGTTAATCTGGGGCGTTGAGAATTCGTAGTTTATTGAAAAGCAACTGGAAATCGTTTTGTTTGCAAGTGTGTCATGTGTGGAGAAGAACCTCCTAGCTAGCCTTCCATCCATTCAATTTACTCAAATTCGTGCAGATTTCATTAGTTCTTTAATTTACTTGTTTTGTTTTCAAATTCATCAAAACTAAAACCCCCTTTACCTTGTTGAGTCATATTAGTTAGAAACTGATTTATTTTGTGCTTTTAAGTATTTCGAACCAAGTTGAAACCAAAATTCGTCCAAAATTGTGTTTAGAGTCCAAATCTGCCCAGTTTGTGTTTTTAGGCAGATTTGAGTGTTTTTAGCTTGTTTTGAGTTCTTTGAGTTTGTTTTGAATTCTTTGAGTCTAGTTTAGTGTTTTTAACTTTGTTTATATGTTTTTAAGTCAATTTAGAGGTTATTAGCAAGCCATCCTAATCCCCGGTCCAGAACGATCCCTACTTACATTCTTTACTACAATTGATACAAGAGGGTTTAATTTGTGTGTTAAGTAAAAATTCGCATCACACCGCTATCCGAATCTCGAGAGCCAGACTCTCACCAAGGTTACTTTCTCAAAAATCAAAGAGGCATCGCTATCCGAATCTCGAGTGTCAGACTCCTACCAGAATCACTTTCTCAAAAATCAAAGAGGCACTGCTCTCTAAATCTCAATAGCCAGATCCCCAATAGGATTGCTTCTTCAAAAATCGAAGAGGCAACGCTCTCCGAATCCTGAGAGCCAGATCCCCAACAATATTGTTTGTTCGAAAACCGAAGAAGCACCACTCTCCGAACTTCGAGAGTCAGATTTCCTTGGATAAAGCTTGTCTGCAATCTTCACACGCAACATCAGCTTTCCAGATACCACAGACCACTTTTTCAAAGTGCTCTGACAAAGTTAAAACACGTGACTCTTGCAGCTTTCACTACTTTGCTATGATTAAGAAGGGTAAAGGAACAGCGTTACCACTCGCTGTTGGGACAATTCCTATATATGTCGACCTTCATCCTCCACAACCAGGCAGACCTGCAAATAAAAAAAATGCTCAACTTTTCTTCACGTCCGAGTGGGCACTCTCAGCAAATTCTCTCGAAATACTCAGCTTATTTTCCCCCCGATAATACCTCTGCAAACAAGCCATACTAGAGCAAGAGTATCTTATATCATCAGGGTTAAAAGCAAAAGTATCCCATATCATGTTTTTTCCCTATCTTTTCCTTTGGCCTTGTTCTTACCTACAAAACAATGAGAAAAAGAGCAATCAGTCAACACTTGGAATCAAGCTTCCAGTCAAGAACTGACTACCTGGAACTTCTTGCCTGATTACTTACCTGGCATTACTCTCGAGTACTCATCTTCAACATCTTATGCTTCCAGAAAAGATACCATATCTGCCTGAGGAACAAATAGGGCAAGTGAGTAGGATACAAGGAAGCATGTGGAGACAAGCGCAACAGAACACGTGCCGATTCATCTATTACTTTGTCAACAGCAAAAGTATCCCATATCATCAAGGTCGAGCGCACTCTTGATTTGATGGACTTGTTTTGACCCTCAAATTCTTGAGTCGGCCTTATACTCTGGAAGAAACCAGAAAACCCTCCAGCCCAGTTCAAGAATAAGCCTGCGGAAAGTTACTTCTTCAAAAACAAAAGTATCTCATATTATCTCTTCTCCTTTTTCTTCTTTTATCCTTCATGCTGCCTGCAAGATAGGGAGAATGAGAACAATCAGCTGGAACTCGAAATCAAACTTCTGATCTGGGACTGATTGCTGAGAGCTCTGATTGCTTACCTTGTATGTCACCTCTTTCGGCAGATCTCCTAGCTCGGCAACTTGGGGGACTCCTACTACATGGTTTGTATCGCGCTTGACCAAGCCTGAAACTACAAGTAAGCTTCAAGTGAAATTGATACATTACCTTGTGCATCTTCACCGGTTAAAGATACCACCTCTGGGTGGAGGAAAAATACTTCCATAGAAGATACCACATCTACCTATAAGACAGATAAGGCAAGTGAAAACGATACCACACTTCGATACTAAGAAGTTTCGTAATTACTCAGCTGTTTGGATCCTGCAAGTCTCCAACCGAAGAGCTTCCCTCACTCGGGAACCTAGGGGAGCACTGTTTGTACCATACTTGACCAATCCCGAAACTACTGAGCACTGGTCAACGTTATACCGTCAAGGACCTAGAAGAGTTTCCCTCCAACCAGGAGGCCAATCACAGCGCGACATGTGTCGACATCAGAAGCCAATCATAGCGCGACACATGTCAACATCAGAAGCCAATCACAACACGACACGTGTCAATGTCAAAACAAAGCTAAAAACTTTCTTCTATAAAAGGAGATCATTCTCCCACAATATTTTCGAATGTCATTTATACTAAATCATTTACTTGTACTCACTAAATGAGAGCTTGAACCTATGTACTTGTGTAAACCCTTCACAATTAATGAGAACTCCTCTACTCCGTGGACGTAGCCAATCTGGGTGAACCACGTACATCTTATGTTTGCTTCCCTGTCTCTATCCATTTACATACTTATCCACACTAGTGACCAGAGCAATCTAGCGAAGGTCACAAACTTAACATTTTCTGTTGTACCAAAGTCCCCACTGATTTTGTGCATCAACATTGTTTATGTCAACAACAACCAATGAGGGCTAACGAGTGCGAAGCAAGCCATGGCAAAGACAGCGAGGCCTAACATACAATGTGAAGTGTCATAGTTAATGGAGGCAGCACATGACAGAAAAGTGTGCCTTAAGCGACATGCCAAGCATGCAACAAGAATGTCATAAGCGTTTACGCGACATGGTCAAAGCCTAATGCGGGAGTGTGTAGTGCCTCAAAACCGCTCATGGAACAATACCAAGCTCTATTAGCAACATGATGTAATAATGTCAAAACTCGAATAACACTCCCAATAGAACGTAAGACAAGTGGAAAGATATCTATTGAAATTAATAAGGAACTGAAATTCAAGCTTAACAACATCATAGTTACTAAATACAAAATGCACTGTCATTATCACCACTGCCATGTCTTATGGCACACCAACTCCTCAACACTATATCACATGTAATGCATTTACAGCTGGTTTATATTTACCCCAATTACTCGTACTTGTTGTTGTCATTCCAGCCAGAAAATTCATATTAGTAAGCGATCGAGATATATCACTTCAAAACGTACAAAATGATTTTTTTTTTGTAAATTTAATAACAGCTCCTTAAAATAATTTCAAACACAGAATACCACTATGTAATTTATAAGGTACAAATCAACCTCTCTTTTATACACACTTCACTATGTGATTTCATGATATGAATCTCTCCTTCAAATATTCTCCATGTTAAAAAAAAATCAGCTAAATCAAAGTAGCTTAGCATAATGCTCTTGATTAAAACGCGTGATTATTATGAAATTACTCATGGATTAATAGTTACACTTGAATATCCTCTGTCCATTGAAAACCCACCAGGTACATTTAAGTATGCAAATGGCAGCAAGCGATGGAAGAGGAATATGATGCACTTCTTCATAATCAACTATGGACTCTCGTTAAACGCAAGGCCGACAGCTCCAGTAAGCTCAACAAGGCTTGTCTTGTCGCCAAGGAGTTCAATCAACAAGCTGAGCTTGAATATGACAATACCTTTAGTCTCATTGTTAAACCGGGTTCTATTTATTAAGGCTAATATTGTAAAAGATAAAACTTAGAAGATACTTTTCTGATATGGCTAGTTTTCATGAGCTGTAAATTAGTTAGGTGAGCTGTCATTTTTCATAAGTTTATTGGTTGTATATATAACCATCTGTTGTAATCTTATTGATTAAAAAAGAAATACAATCATAAGTTTTCTATCATGGTATCTCTCGCCATCTGTCTCACAACTCTCTCTCGATCTTTTCCCTAAACTACTTTCGCACCGCCTCTTTCTTTCCCAAATTGTAACCATAATCGTCATCAATGGCGGCGTCTGCATCTCCTTCCTCTGATAATGTCTCTCTTTCTCCTCATTCTCCAGCCGTTTCTTCGTCACCTTCTTCCATTACCATCCAGAATATTGGTTCAATGGTGCCGATTAAGCTCATTACCACCAACTATCTCACCTGGAGTGCGCTATTTGCTCCGATCTTCCGGTGCTATAATCTCACCGGCATTGTCGATTGATCTCAGGTGGCTCCGCCGAAGTATCTCTGTGATTCTTCTGGAAATCGCACTTTTACCTTGAATCCTGATTTTGTTTCTTGGTATGAAAATGATCAGAATATCCTAATCTGGATAAATCCGACTCTTTCTGATTCATTGATTCCTTATACTGTTGATGTCAATTCTTCTCGCGAGCTCTGGTCTAAACTTGAATCAAGACTTGCGACAGCATCGCACTCTCACATTCATGAGCTCCGATCTCGGCTTCGCACCATTACCAAAGGTGAGTCCTTCGCCGCCTTGTTTCTTCAACGAATTGAAGAAATTGCTGACGCTTTGGCCAGCGCTGGTGCTCCGGTTGATGATTCTGAGTTAATCTCTGTCACACTTCATGGTTTACCTCCTGAATTTGACATTTGTTGATGCTGTTCAATTCCGAGTCGGTTCTACAACTCTTGATGAACTACATGCTCTTTTGTTGAGCAAAGAAATTCAGATCGAAAATCGGAAGAAATTTTCCTCTGCACCGATCCAAGCCTTTAATACTTCTACTGGTATTTTGCCTACACCTACTGATCCTCCTAATTCTCAGGCTTACATTGCTCAGAGTTCCTCCAATTTTTCTTCCAATCAAGGTTGTGGCTCACATCTCCAAAATTCGCAGAATCGAGGAAATTTCAGGGGTAACAATCCACGTAATCACTACACCAGGCCTAATAATCAGTGGTATTCTCATAATCGTGGCTTCAGATTCAACAACAACTCAAATTCCTTTACTTATGGCAGAAGACTGACTTGTCAAATTTGCAAGCAATTTGACCATGAAGCTATGGAGTGTTCTCAGCGCCTTAACCCTAATTTTGGTGCTTCATCCCAATCTGCTTTATGTCCTACTACCTCTCCATCTCAACACACCTGGTTGCTTGACTCTGGAGCTTCTTCTCACATGACAAACTCCTATGCAAAACTGCAAAATCCTGAATCCTACTCTAGTCCTGAACATGTCTACATTGGCAATGGCAAAGGTTTACCTATTCTTCATATTGGCTCTTCTCGTGTCTCTACTAATACTCACTGCTTTGATCTTAAGAATGTTTTACATGTTCTTGCATTAAAGCAAGATTTGCTTTCTGCCAACAAATTCATTCTTGATAATCAATGCTCAGTTCATCTGTATCCTTTCCATTTTCTTGTGAAGGACCTTTCTTCGGAGAAAGTGCTTTTTAACGGACCTGTACGCGACGGATTCTATCCCTTTCCTACTACAATTTCTTCTGTTGGTACTCAACATGCTTTTGCAGCAACATCCAAGGCATCTCAGGATATATGGCATCAAAGATTAGGCCATCCTTCATCTAGAATAATGAATAAGATTGCTTCAACTTCTTGTATTTCTTTCATTGGTAGTTCCCATCAGTCTTTGTGTTCCAGTTGTGTAATAGGAAAATGTTCAAAATTACCATTTCCTTCTGTTTCTTATTCATCAAGCAAGCCTTTGGAGCTTTTACATACTGATATATGAGGACCATCACCAGTTAGTTCTGTTCAAGGTTTCTGATACTATATCATTTTTGTTGATGATTTCTCCAAATATTGTTGGTTCTTTCCACTTAAATACAAGTCTGAAGCTTTCATTGTGTTTACTCAATTCAAATCTATGGTTGAGAATCTTCTGTGCATTAAGATTATGACTCTGCGATCCGATTCTGGTAGGGAATTTACCAGTACTCAATTCTCCAATTTCTTGAAAACACATGGTATCATACATCAACTTACCTGTCCCCACACCCTAAAACAGAATGGTTGTGCTGAAAGGAAGCACAGGCACATCGTTGAGACCGCAAGAACCCTTATTGCTGCCTCTAAAATTCCCCATGAATTTTAGATTGATACATTTGCTATAGCTATATATTTGATTAATCGGCTTCCTACTGCCTTAAAGTGTTCTCCCTGGGAATCTCTCTTTCACAAATCTCCAGATTATCATACACTCAAAATATTTGGCTGCAAGTGCTTTCCCTGGTTAAAACCTTATGTTCACTCGAAACTTGATCCAAAAAGTTAGCCTTGTGTAATTTTTTGGTACAGTTTGCAACATAAAGGTTACAAGTGTCTCGATGTTGTTACTATAAGGATTTATGTCTCCCGTCATGTGCTTTTTGATGAACTCCACTTTCTTTTTCATCACATTCCCAACTCTCCATCTCTGTCTCTCCGTCTAAGTACTTGTCCCAATCCCATTCCCACATCTTTAACCTTTACCAATCCTATTCCCCCATCTTTATCTCAGTCCCCTTCTTCCTCTTCTTCTAATCCTAATCCTGCACCCCCTCCTTCCCCACCCTCCTCTCTTTCTTTGCCACCTCAAGTTCCTCACCCTTCTTCACCTCCGGTTAATAATCACCCTATGCAAACCCGCTCTAAATCTGGGATTTACAAGCCTAAAGCCTACACAGCCACCAAACATCCCCTTCCCTCTTCTTTATCCCTAGACTATATTCCACATACCTACTTACAAGCCTCCAAACACTCTCATTGGCAACAGGCTATGCAGAAAGAGTACAATGCCTTGCTCAACACTGGGACTTGGTCTCTTGTTCCATCCTAGCCCTCTCAAAACTTGGTAGGTTGCAAATGGGTTTTCCGCATCAAGAGGAACCCAGATGGTACTATTGCACGGTACAAAGCTCGGCTTGTTGCAAAAGGGTTTCATCAACAACAAGGTCTGGACTATACAGAGACCTTCAGTCCAGTTGCAAAACCTGTCACTATTCGGTTACTTCTTACTATGGCAGCTCAATTCGATTGGTTTTGTCAATCAATTGGATGTCAGCAATGCTTTTTTGCATGGAAACCTCTCTGAATCTGTGTTTATGGTTCAACCATCAATCTTTGAAGATCCTACAAAGCCAACTCATGTTTGTCAACTGCAAAAATCCTTGTATGGGCTCAAACAAGCCCTTCGGGCATGGTATGAGAAACTCTATTCTGCTCTTTCCTCTCTTGGTTTCCATGGTTCGCAGAATGATCATTCTCTTTTTGTTAAAAAGGATCCTACCTTGGTATTCATTCTTCTATATGTTGATGATATCCTTGTTACCGGTCCTGATGCTCAAGCTTGTCAAGCTACAATTTCTCAGCTCAATGCTTTGTTTCCTATCAAGGATTTGGGCCCTCTTCACTATTTTCTTGGCATTGAAGTAAAACGAGCATCCTCTGGTATTTTTATTTCTCAAACAAAATACATTTTGGATCTGCTTCAGAAATCCAAAATGGATGGTGCCAAACCTTGTGCAACTCCCCTCAGCACTTCTTCTCTGGATCATGAGTCTCCCTTATTATCCGATCCCACAGAATATCGATCTCTTGTTGATGGGTTGCAATACCTCACTTGGCCTCGGCCTGACCTTTCCTTTGCAATCAACTTGGTGTGTCAGTTCATGCATCAACCAAGGGAATCACATCTTCAAACTGTCAAGAGAATTCTTAGGTACCTAAAGGGTACTCTTGAGCTTGGTCTGTGGTTTTCTAAAACTGCCACACCTCTTAGCATCACTGCCTTTTCTGATGCTGATTGGGCCAGCTGTCACTTGGATCAACGATCAATTGGTGGTTTCTGTATCTTTCTAGGTAACTCTTTACTTAGCTGGAGTGCTAAGAAACAGCCTACTGTGGCCCACTCTTCAACTGAAGCCGAGTATCGTTCTCTAGCTAATTCTGCTGCTAAACTAACCTGGATCTGCAAGCTTTTGATTGATGTTGGTCTGAAACTTCCCTTTCCTCCTAAGCTCTGGTGTGACAATATTTCTGCTATGCATCTTGCTAAGAATCCTGTCTTTCATGCTCGGACCAAGCATGTTGAACTTGATTACCACTATATCCGAGAGAAAGTTTTATTTAAAGAGCTTTCAGTCCATTTCATCTGCACACAGGATCAACTTGCTGATATTTGCACAAAGCCTCTGTCCAAGGCTCGGTTTCATCTTCTCCGACACAAACTTGCTCTTCGACACCCTCAGTTTAGTTTGAGGGGGGATATTAAGGCTAATATTGTAAAAGATAAAACTTAGAAGATACTTTTCTGATATGGCTAGTTTTCATGAGCTGTAAATTAGTTAGGTGAGCTGTCATTTTTCATAGGTCTATTGGTTGTATATATAACCATCTGTTGTAATCTTAATGATTAAAAAAGAAATACAATCATAAGTTTTCTATCACTATTCGCACCATTCTTGCCTTTGCGGTTTCCCAAAATTGGCCATTGCAACAAAGAAGTTAGAAGCAACCACTTAGTTTTGTTGATCCCAAATGCTCCAAATATGTTTGTCAAGACTCTTTATGGCCTCAAACAAGCACCCCGCACTTGGTTTCAACCTTTAACCTCTTTCCTCTGTAGTCAAGGCTTTTTAAACAGCAAATCGGATGCATATGTGTTTGTTTACCACTCTACATACTCTATGTTTTGGTATATTTTGATGACTTTATTTTACATGTTCAAACATTCACAGGTTCATTGATCAATTATGTACCACCTTTGCCAGTCACAGACTCAAAGTTAGGAAACCTTAATTTTTTTCTTGGAATGGGAGTTACTCAACGAGCCAGTTAGTTCTCTCTCTCTCAAACCCATTATGCCTTGAAGAAATTTAAGATGGATCTCTGCAAGCACAGCCCTACACCATTCCTATCCTCAATGCTTGTCTTCTCATGATAGTGATCCCATCTTGGATCTTGAAGCCTATTGAAGTATGGTTGGTTGGTGGCTTAAGTACCTGACTCTAACACGCCCTGACATTTCCTTTGTTGTTGATCAAGTTTGTCAGTACATGCATAACCTCAACTCATCTTCAGGCGATCAAGCGAATCTATCAATACATCAAAGGCATTGTTGGACACGGTCTCTGATGCTGGCTTGACCGATTTCGTTGATGATCATCGTTACGCAAGTGGTGCTTACATTTTCCTTGGTCCCAATCGCTAAAAAGTAATCCATTGTGTCCCGCTCTAATTCCAAAGTTAAATATCATGCTCTTGCCACCACAACCGCTAAATTATGTAGTTTTGTTATCTCTTTCGTGAACTGGGCATTCTACTTCGTACGCCACCTTGAATTTTCGTAGGCAATGTCTCTACTCTTCACATGACAACCAATCCTGTTTTTCATGTGTGTACTCATCAAACTCGACAAATCTCTTCTCATAATCAAATCGCTAATGTCTTCACAAAAGGACTTTCCCACTTACAGTTCTCTTTCTTTGTTTCCAAGCTTAATCTACATTTTGTTCCATTTCACTTGAGGGGGATGACAAGCAACGTATTAAAAGGCAGAGGTGTAGGCAAGGCATTTCATGGATAACTCGGCTTAGGCGTGAGGCGTGAGATGAAGTCTAACGGGACCTAAATAACTTAATATATATCACATATATAATTATATATGTAGTATAATATTTTGTAAAACAAATATAATTATAACTAAGCCAAAGACAATATCTTTTTCTTCATTACTAAGTGTAGTTGTACTTGGAAATTATGTCATGTAGTCTTAAAATGTTGTAATTATTTATTTTACTGTAAGCAATTATAGTGAACTTCAAGAGAAATAAGGCTGAGTGGCCACAATTATAGGGAGTTTGAAAAGAAATAAAGACATAATGTGGCAATTATAGGCAATTAAAAAAGAAATAAAGGATAAGTCGAGCTATTATAGGGAATTTAAAATGAAATAAAGATTGAGTGGAGCAATTATTATAGGGAATTTAAAGGAAATAATGCCTGAGTGAAGTAGTTATAGGAAATTTCAAGAGAAATAAATCTTGGCTAATCAAAATGCTAGGTGGCAGAAGCTGAATGGGCAATAATTAACAAAAACAAAAAAATAAAAAAGAGTTAGACTTTGCCACTATGATTTGGAGAGAGAAACTTTCTCTTTCTTCTTCCCTGAAACTAGAACGGCACACAGAGGAATGACAGAAACAGAGGAACAACAGAAATAGACCTGGAGATTTGGAAGGGGAAAATGCCCAACTAAACGCTTAGGTGTGCCTCAGTCACCTAGGCACACCCCGACGCCACCTTACGCCTACCCCCACAAAACAAAGGCAAAAACCTAGCAGCCCCGCCTCCAAGGGCGCCTAGGCGCGCCCCGATGCTAGTTTTTTTAAAACATTGATGACAAGATTATCCAATTTTCTCTTATATCTCCACTAGATCTACTATCAGATCGTGGTCGCAACAATCTCTCCATATTGGGAAAGGGATCCTCTCCGGATCCCTTCTACCAAATACACCAAGTCCACTCATTCGAGCCCTTGAAATTTGATCCAATAACTAAAAACATGAGCCCCTTTAAAAGTTATAATAACTTTAGCCCTTGAATCAAATTTCAAGGGTCTGGATTAGTGAATTTGGTGGAAGGGATCCAGAGAGGATCCCTTTCCTCCATATTGTTTTATATAAATAATTATTAGTTATTAGATCCCACCGATTTCTCCATAATGTTTTATGTAAATAATTAATAGTTATTAATTGCCTGTTATATGTTGTACAAAGTCAACTATCTGAGTGAATATATTTTGTATCAGAACAAATCATCGAATATTTTGCCATAACAGAGACTCTTATTTCTATGCTCTATTTCCTTTCTGCCACTTTCTAATTCTCTATATTTTCGACTTCGTAAAACAAGAAATGGAGAAGTTACATTCATAGTATGTTGTAGGGTCTGTTTATTTTGCATTCGTTATTCACAGTTTAATTGTTGAATCAAATTTATCATGTAAGCTCACTGGGCGTATATCGCAGCCCAAGTAACAAACAGATATATAATTTTTAGTTTTCTGAGGAACGAAAGAAAGAAAAAGCAATTCAAAGGGGAGAGAGAGAAGGGGAGTTGTGCTATGTATCGTGGGTTTTTGTACTCCAACAGGGCTCTGCTCCCACGATATAGTCCCATTCGCTCCCTCAATTATGAATCATGAGCAAATTCACTTTTTTGCACAATTAAAATCGATGTACTAGCTGTGAAGGTTGAAGATACCAATGCCTCTCCAAGAACTCCAATGTCATTAGAGTCATCATCATCCAGTACCGTTGTGGTGACCTCTTGTATTTCTCCATGTCTTCTTCCTACTATGAACATATCATATTCACCCTCCATGGATTGTATTAGCAAGAGAATTTGTTCCCAACTCCTCACCCAATTCTCTACAAATTTTATGGAGGCATCATTCATTGACCTCAACCTAAACTCATCCAAATACAAGTCATCCATCTTTTTTTCCTCTCCAGTACTTTTCATTGCCTCAAGAGTAAGATCGTCATCATCCTCGTCGTCGTCATCATCAGTATACTCATCACTGTCGTCATCATCGATGCATGTTTTTTCGGCCTCTTTGCTCATGATGTTAAACGTTGTAACTGTTAGGGTAACCCTTGGATGTCCAGCCATCCTCCCCGCATACGCTAATGCCTCACGGTCATCTACCCCTCCAAAGAAGAGCATGGTAAAGTGGCGGCGGCAGTCGAAGTAGTTGGATGCACCGAGGCCCCGATCTACAAGAACACCCACGGAACACCGCGCATTTGCCATCAAGTTGTTGTTGATGTTCTTTAAATGCGAGCTGTCTTCATCTTGTGCCCCTCCTCCTCCGTCCAATATTGTAGCTTTCTTATGGTACGGGATAATTATTATGGAGACTCGATTGTCCTCCGCCAGGTTACATATGTCCTCGTGCATCGTCGAGTAAGGAGACACCGCCGTGAGTGATTTCACCGTGACGCTTTCCCTTTGTTTGGCATATATCTCAATGGCATTTGACGGAGATGACGATTTATCAACAAAGTTTACATCTTTGGTCTTGCAAGCATCGTGCACTACCAACATCGCCGAAGCGTGTCCAGTTAGTTCCACAAGGTGGACAGCAAGAACATGAAGAGGGGATTGTTGAGTTGGATTAGACGCCTCAAGGAGGTTGATAATGCCTGGCACATTGCGTGAGGTGTGAGCGCATGCAAGGACTCGAAGCTCGTTCTTAGGTCCTACGCTTGCTACGCTCCTCTGTTTGTATTGCACGAAAGTCTTGACACTGGACTTGTAAAAGAAGGCTATAAACGGGCCAACCGCAAATGTCATTACCCAAATCACCACCATCAATACCCCGAACGTTTGTTTGTTCAATGCCTAAACATGTACATGTATACCACTTACAAATTGTCATTCGTTCATAAATTATTCAAAACATTACTTATAAACCATGCGTGTTATACTACAAAACAATCTCACCCACCACTAAAGCATTAACAACAATAAACGTGAATCAGTAAATTACCTTTATGTCCCGGCCAGTGTTGAGTATAATAAGTGTCAATAAGCCTTTGGTGTTCATAAGTACTCCAAGAGCCAGACTATCCCGGGGTGACATTTTGTTGATTATGCCGGCAACGAAAGTGCTCACAGTTTTAGTTGCGAAAGCTATGATGGTAACCCACACTACACGACCGAGGGTAGTCCCACTTTTTCGCTCCATTGGATTCTTTTGGTCACCGAGAATATCCTCATAGTTGACTCTTCCTCCATTGATACAGAAGTATAGAGGCATGAGAATCGCAGGCACGAAATTTCCCACCTTCTCTTTAAGCATGTCTGTAAACTCTCCCTTAGGCATAATGGCTCCTAACACAAAAGGCCCTACAATGGAATGGGATCCACAGGCATCGGTAATGATCCCAGAGAGCAACACTCCAGCTAAAACAAAGCATATAAGCTGACTCTTGTTCCTATCCTCTTGTTCTCTTTCGCATACTCGGTGAACAATCCATGACAGAGCTGGACGTACTGCAAAAACGCAGAGTCCTATAAAAGCCAAGGTCAAGGCCACTGCATACATCTGGAGGCTGTTGATTATGGCCATTACGAGCAAAAGAAGAATCCAGGAGCACAAGTCGGTGATAACAGAGGCGGATAATGCAAGTCCTCCGACATCAGAGTAGAGAAGTTTGAGGTCCGCGAGGATTCGGGCAAGGTCCGGGAAATTGGTGGTGGCGAGAGCGACGCCCCAGAACAGTGGGCCGTTTATAGTGGGACGTTCCTGATCTCCGTCATGTGTTTGTGCGACAAAATCCTGGAGGAGTAAATATCGACACAAGACCCAACCAACAAGGACAGAAAAGAAAAAGCCAGTGAGTGCAATGCTGAGAGCCTTCTTCCCAGCACGCACTACTGGTTTAAAATCAAGCTCTAACCCCACCAGAAACATATAGTAGACGAGGGCCAAGTTTCCCATGGTCTCGGTAACCTTCAAGGTACTAAAAGGGAATATAGGTTTCGTGAATCTACCCAAAGCCCTCGTACTCGTTGTCATTCCAGCCTGAAAAATAATTTTAGTTATGCATCTATTAATATAACAAATAACAAAATCAAATATAGATGAAAATTACCAAGTAACTGGCAAAAAAGACCATAGGTTGGATAGGTTTTTTTTGTAAAAACTAATGTGAGTTTTTTGTGTTCACCACTTATGTCTGATTATCGATATGTATATATAAAAAGCGAGCAAGATTTCGTGAATGCATGATTCATAATACTAAAAAATGCATCTTCCTAATTAGGATTTCCAATTAAAATAGAACAATATTTAATTCATAGGGGTAAAATTATGAATAACATTATTTTATTTCATAGGGGTAAAATTCTTTACTTTATTCACCTCGTAATGGGCTTTTTTTTTGTTTTGTTTATTTCTTTAATTTTAAAATAAAAACATATTTTAAACAAAAATAAAAAATGCAAAAGAGCAAAAGAGCAAATTGTCACACTTAGTCATATTGCAAAAGACTATTATAAACATGATCAACCATTCAATACTAGTTTCAAGTTGATGAATTTGTGTAACTATCATCTTTTGTACACTGGAATCATCGACCAAATACTGTATATTGGTATGCCATAAATAATAATAATAATAATAATAACAAAAAAAATTGTAGTAACTCACAATAATCTGAGCAACAATGCTTGGTTGGTGCAAGGGTTTGAAGGCGAATTTAAGAATATGAGTGTTGAAGACAGCGATGCTCAGTTTTATAATAAGAACGCCAAGAGGTGAGACGAAGGATTCGCTGGGTAGCGCTCGCCACCCAATACCTGGGTTTATCGTTCTATTATAGCACACCATTATTCTATCTTTTGTGTCAAAATATAAATCAAACTGTTCCCCACCACTAATTAAATTTTTTTGCGCCATTATGTGTGTAGATATATGTATATGTGTATATATACACTCTTCGCAGACCAAAGAAAAAAAAATGTATATGTACTTTTCTACTCCTTGCGATCTTTTCCCAAATTAGGCTGGCGTTCAATCTCCTCTACCTCTTCCTCTTCCTCTTCCTCTCCCTCCCCCTCTTCCTCTTTTTTCCGAGAAATTTGCAACCCGCATCCGTAACCCTTATTGAAAGAGACTAAGAAACTAGCAAATTAATGTCTCCAAGGAGAAACTAAAGCCCCAATCTCAGAGAGAGACAGTAAGACTTGATCCTATACAATGTGTCTATATATATATATATATAACAGTGGTCTACAAAACTAGGAACGGAGGGAAGGGAAGGTTCCAAAGGAAAAACAAAATCTTGATAACGTGGCTTTGTTGTAATGTACGTATGGCCTAGATTTTGTTCGGCTGTTTTACATTGTAATTTCATTTAGTACGTGTTGGGTTATTATTAGTAGGCCAGAAAGAATGACCTTTTTACACTAATGAGCCATTAGGGTTTGTTTGGAGTGCCATTTCCTTGGTTTTTCTTGTCTTGGTATCATCCTTGCTCCTCTCTTCGATACAGTTTTTCATTTAGTTGTATGAATAATATATGAGGTGTTCGTTTAATTTCGTTTGTATTATTCAGTACGTACAACGGCTTTATATAACCAACTAATTGAATAACGATAAACAGTTTTTTTTTCTTATCAAACCATGAAAAGTTTTCGTTTTTATTTCCCATCAGAGAGAGAAAACAGGTAATAAATAAACCGATTTAATAATTGATTGATTTTGCATTGAGTTTTTCTATTTTGCTCTTGAGGTGGGTTTGAGAGATGTACGTTGTCCTTGAAATGATGCGAAAGAGGGTTGATCACGACACAGGACGATTGTTAATGGGGAGGGTCGTGTTCTTGTGGCTGATGAACAAACCGAAAGAAAGATGAGCGAACAAACTAATGAACAAACCGAAAGAAAGATTGTCACGAGGACTACAAAGTAAAGAACTACATTGTCACTAACTTGTTCTAACAGAATTACAAAATACCCTATTTATAAAGACAAAAACCTAAGAAACCCTAATATGTAAAATAACAAATTACCTAAATGATAAAGTAAATCTAAAATATTAAAATTTTCCAACAACCCCGTCAAGCTAAACGGACAGGCGGACTCTGCTAGGCGAACAGGCAAGCAGGCTTCAACAACCAGACAGGTAGCAAATAGATAGACAGGCTCCAGATGGCTGTGATGTGTTAGAACAACTGGATATTGATGGTTGTTTTTAAGTATTGCAGATAAAGTTAGGGTTGTAACCAGAATAAATGAATGAATGAAGAGAGCAGCTAGCAACAACGTTTTGCTACTGCATTGCAATCCTATGTATTTTTCTTTTGTTTTTTCTTTTTGTTTTGTTTTGTTTTGTTTTGTTTTGTTTGTTTTTTTTTTTTTTTTCATATCCTCTCTAATCAAATGCAAAATTCATCTAATCAAACATTAACAGATTAGCAACCATGGAAATTCATCCCTTCTAATCCTATGAATTTAATGAGTATTGAAACGAATATGTTTTCTTCATGAGTAATCTCATCTTCTATCTTTTAGGTGGTCGTAATTTTATAATCTTCCCTTTAACAACCTTTAATTTAGTAAGATATCAATTCTAATCCAATCCAATACCAAACAAGTCATTGATTTTATGAAATGTTGTGTCAATGATTGTAAACTAACGACATCAAAATTCTGAAATAGATCTCTAGCAAATCCTAGTCGCTTAGAGAAAAACAAACAAATTATTAATCATCAACGGGCCAGCGACTATTTTTCTACTCTTCCTTCTGTTTCATTTCCTATTTTTCTTGTGGCGGTAGTTCTCTGGCTTTGTCGATGGAGTGTTTACGGTTGTAGTTGCCCTCTTCTTCAGGACGAGGATAGACTGAATAAGGATTGGGATGATTTGATGGAGGTCTACGTAGTCAAAGATTGGGCCATGAAGTCCTTTTGTTTTTTCTTTTTTTTTTTTTTTGTCTTGTCGAAACCTTGGAGTCCTTGGAAATTGATCAAGACACCCAAAACAAAACAAAAAATTGTTTTCCTGTCACGCTTTTAGGCAGCAGCAACAGTTTGATTTTTTTTTTTTTTTAAACAATATTATCTACTCTAACAGGATGGGACAGTGGGTTAAGCCTCATTATGGGCTAGCAATAATGTGATTCAAATTCGCCAAATCAAACCTAAGACCTCTTATTTACAAACGAAGAGGAATACCACTAGACTGTAGTATTAAGTGACAACAATTTAAAATTAAAATGAAACGTGTTGAAAGTACAACACCATCCCATAACTTAAAGCCCAGCCCATTATCAAGTCTTGATGTTCTAGATGAATTATACATGGGATTTTGCTAGAAAGCTCTAGCAAGCATGTCGGTGGGAAGTTGTAGAAATGACTAGAAGTATAATTATTAAAGCCCAAGTCGGTTGGGCACATAGGAAAGTCGGTTGATCACACCTATAAATATGGGTGTGGTGCTATGTAATCAAGAACAAGTAGGCAACCAAGTGAGAGTGAGAAGTAAGAGTTGTCTTGTGAGCAGTGTAAGTGATCTAAAGTTTGTCTCTTGAAAGTGAGTGAGTGTCATTGCTTCTAAACAGTGTCTTTGAGAGTTTGTGTGTTGTAATATTTTGTGAGTGTAATACAAGTAATTTGTTTACTTGTTTTGTCTCTCCAACACTTGTGTTAGAGTTGTGTACTCTAAGTTTTTCCCAACACAAGGTTGCTGTAAAACATACTTTAATTTTCATGTACAAATCTTTTCATTTGCATAATGAGAGAAGCCCACAAAGCTTCTCAAGATCCAAGAATCCAGTGCTAGATGGTTAGTTTATAGATAGTTGTATCCTAAGAGGTAGACATCCATTGAACTTCTCAAGCAATGAGAAGAGGCAAAATTCTATCTTTATGACATTTCGGCTACGCAAGACACTATCTAAGAATCAAGTCACTTTATTTCGATTCATTTTACTTTTTGTTCCAAGCGATGTCATTGTTATAACATATTTATAGTTGATTATCTGTTGTTTTAACTCCTAAAATTTGTTATCGTAATATCAATACTGTTATATCACTTTCGATTTACTGATTTCAGTTTATTGCATATTGAATTTCCTTCATGGTGGCTTTGCAGTAGTTAGAGGGTATTCATAGCCATCATTTTTTTTTTCTTGTACAGTTTAGGCCTTATGATGCCACCATCATCTTGTTCCAAAGTTGTGGGCAAAGTCCAACGACTTCACTAAGATTGACAATGTTTGTTCCGTAAAACACGGAAACATAACCTAGTAAGGGATTAGGTTTCCTATATTCTTGGAATACTTACAATCTAGGAATTGGCGTTCGCAGCAAATAATCCAACTCCTCAGACAATGCAATATCTACTTTGAAATATCCTCTAGAATTTTCCCAGTTTAATACAGATTTCATATCCTAAAAGGATTCTATTTCAACTGGTGTTAACACACCCTTCTAGGGTTTACCTCTGGCATTGCAATTATCGTACACTTATTCTCTTACCTACTGCTTGAGTCTCATATATTTGCTTACTAACTTGACCGTCAAAGAGCCTTTGGCCGGTGCCCCTTTCCCCTAGTCTTTCGTTGCTTACAGTTGTTTATTATTTTATAGGTAAATGAGTTTGTGCATCTTTACCTTTCACGGCGTGTGCAAATTTGGTTCCAACATCATTGATTTGATTAATTAAATAAGGGTAAATTTTTTATAAAATCAGTAAAATGTTATGATATTGGCAATATATGAATCGTCTATTATAATTATAAATAGGTCTATTAGACTTTAAGGTACACTACACCACCTCAATTAAATAAAATTTACTAATTCATGCTACTACAGCTACCAATGTGCAAATTCTTTTATTTCAAATCAAGTCAATCACACACCTCCTACGCTTCACATCTCGCGCGACTTCTATTTTGTACATTTTGATTCAAATGTTGCATTAGAGTCTGAAAGGAATCGTGTCAACCATGTACGTGTGAAATCCCGTTCTTAGATTTCACTATTATCACCTACATATTTGTATTATTGAGATTTTATATTATTTTTGGAGAATTTATTTTAAATTGTTTGAATTTAGATTTTTTTTAATTAAATTAGTTACGAAGTTTGAAGTTTAGGAATTAATTAGTTAAAATCCATGAACCTTTCGAGGTCACAATTTATATTTTTGAATAGATTTCGAGATCACGAACGCATAGGCGAAAGCCGTTTGCGAGTTCGAATTATAACAGTATAGTTACGGATGTTTGAAGTTGTGAACTATAAATTGTGGGAATTAATTAATTCTCACATGTGAGTTAAAGGTTAAATTGGTTAAGTTAAAGGGGGACCAATTAGATTTTGGAGAGGTTAGGCAGCAGCCAATCCAGAAAAGAAGAAAGAAAGAAAAGAAAAAAAAAAAGGGGATTTTTCCCTTCCATTTCCATCCACCCGTGCACCACCAACCCGGTTTCGACCCGGGTGAACGCCGGCCAAATCCACCATTTTTTCAGGTGAGTTTCATCCCTCCTTCACTTGTAACTACTTCCACCACCTTCCATCTACCTTTTATGCCCAAAAATCAAAGGTATTAAGGCCTATTTCGGGTAGAACTCCGCTGGAGACACCAGGGGTTTTCGTCGGTGTTTCGTCACTCCGGCGAGTTTCACCACCCACCACCACCCTTAATCAACTCCCCCTGGACCTAGGAACAAGACCCAATCAGTTGTAGGGGTGTTGGAACATTGAGGAAGTCAAATCGAAGAAGACCCATCTTAGGGTTTCCGGCGGGTTTGAGTGAAGTTGGGGCTTTTTCCGGCCAAATTAGAGCTGGCCACATGTATAAAACTTTGCTCTAATCATTGAGATCTTCTTTTTTGTAATTTTTGGTAATTTTTAAAAATAGTTGAATTTTTCAGGCAAGTCGGGGCGGCCGACCGCCACCCGCAGCGGCCTGGCCAGTGAGCCGACTATGTCCTTTTAAGTTCAAATAGATGCCTTGATTTCATAATTGATATCCGTATGACGTAATTTGATTGTTTGGACTTCGTTTCATTATGATATCTTACTTGGTCAAAATTTGAATCGACGATTCGACCGTTGGATCGCCACAAAACTTTAATGCGTTACAGAACATAATATTTGAGGATAGTTGGAACTGATGGATCGGGAATCTGATATACGGATCTTCCCGAATTGGATTTCTAAGTTAGTAAAATTAATTGTTGATTGCCTCTTGATTTGGCAATTGGTGGAGATATGTCTGTTGGATCATATTGAAATTTTAGTATGTGGTTCTAGAAGTGTAATGTGTATTTTGGGATGTTACAGATCAGAAATATGATAGGTGGATCTTCCAATTTAGATTTCTAGGTTTGTGGACCCTACTATCGACCTTGATCGACGATTGGCTCTTTAGTCAACTAGTTCGAGTTCTTCTAGTGTGTCAGCTATCATAGAGTGTGGTTGAGATTTCATGGAACTTGATGGGCTCATTGTGGTGACGTGTCCTTCTCGTTTGACGCGTGTCTCGAATCGTGTATAAAGTTAAAATTAGTATTAATAAAGGCTCAGTGAGGCGTTGCGGCTTATCTCGGTGAGTGATTTTAATTTTTGTGATATTGATGATTACCCTGTTTTCGTAATTGTTATCCTGTGTGGATATGGCTTGGTTTTATAAATATGTTTTCTATTGAATTGTTATTTTTAATGCTTAGCCATTGATTTAAGTTTATGAAATGAGATTCGACGTGTATATATTGAAATATGGTTTGACTTGTTTGATTGGCATGTTGTGATGAAATGTGAGGGCTAGTGGTGGTTAAACCATTGGGATGGGGATTTATTGCTTCAATATTATTTCATTTCCCGCTTCGTTGATTCGTTCTAAATTTAGTATTTGTGCCTTATTTCCTTTGGTTGAGCTTTGCTAAATTAAGTAACTTGTGCTTGTCTCATTTCCTTGAGCGGTTGTACATATGGTTGTTGACCTTCCGCAATTCCGTTGAGTGATGGTCTGAAATCGTATCCACTCGGATTCCATTGAGAGATGGTCCGGAATCCTTCATATTCCGCGATTCTGTTGAGTGATGGTCCGGGATCGTATCCACCTTGGGTTTCATTGAATTTGGATTGAGATAGCTTCAAAGATGTAGGCTTTAATCGAACTGTGTCGCTCTAGCCCTACTTTTCATTATGTTGTATGAGATTATGGTTGTGAGCAAATGGTTGGATGTCTGGGTGACTTTTTCAGAGTTTTCAAAGGTTTGGTATTGATTCCTTACGAATGATTTATATTCGAGGTTTATAAACTATGATTGATGGCTGATTTTATTATTATTATCACATACTTTGTATTATTGTCACTCACTCAAGCTTCGCAGCCTATTCGAGTTCTTGAAGCCGATGCACCATTCCCATGGTGTAGGCACTAAGTGTACAGAAGTCATGTCTGAAGAGAGTACAAGAGGTCGCTTGGTATTTTGGTTGGATTCTGTTGAGTGGTCTGGAATCCCTACTCTTGCTCATTCTCCATAAAGGTAGTCTGACCTTAGAATCGAGTGAATATGAATTGTTCATAGTAGACATTGTGTATAAATTAGACTTATCATGTTAGTAATTGAAATCCAGGTGGGGAATTATGTAGGGATCCTTTATTAAAATTTGTGAATTGATATGGGACCTTATTGATTGAATAACATAGTAAATGTTGATATCATGCTTCTTTGATTTTTAGGATTGATTAATTAGAATGATTGCAGAATGATGTGGGATATGATTATTATTATTATTATTATTATTATTATTATTAGTCTCGTTCCTCAATGTGGCTTGAGAATAATATTGTGCTTTGTTGGTTCTTGGATATGTTACATGTTGTGGATTAATGTTTCATGTTGAAAACATAGTGATTTATATGATGGATGAAGTGGAAATGTTGATTGTCGTATTGGATTGTTATGTAGCCCTGAATCTAGTACTTCCATACTTGTCAAGTTCTAATGATTTATTGAGGAGTGTTATATCTTTCAGCTTGAACGTACTGTGGTAAATGTAGATGGGTAGTGAATGATGAACTACGAATGACTTGATCCTTGTGTAGGGTATGTAGGCAGTCTAATGAGGAGGTTAGATGCAACCATAAAGTGTACAAAAAAATTACTACGTAGTTGGATCATGAATTGTGTTTGTGCATATCTCGGAGGCGGGGTATGTTAGAGATACGAATACTTGGTGACGTCACGTGTCGATCCTGAAGGTATGTTGGGATCGGGACGTGATAGTACGACTATTCCCTTATGAACTCACTGTCATCATCTGCTTCATGATCTCATGGAGGTCGTTGATGGTTCTGGAAGGAATCGTGTCAACCATGATGACATAGTCCTGATAACCTAAGCCATTAGGATCCGATGCTTCTCGCCGTAGCCAATGACCTTTTCTTCATTAGAGAGAAAGGCGGAGATAAAGGAGGAGAGAATGATGAAAGAGAGTGAAGAGAGAGAATGAAGAGAAACCCTAGAGAGAAAAGAGTTGATAAGGACCAGAGGGGGTAAAGAGAAGGAAAAGAATAAGTGAAGAGAGAATGGTATAATAATCATCTTCTAATTAACCTAAATTAATATGACATGCTTCATTGAACTAAAAATAATTACTATAAATATTTTTTAGTAATATCCAAAAGAAATGGACCACTGATATATGGCTAATTTGTACCTTTGGCTAAATAATCTTTAAATAAAAACGATTAATTAATACGAGGTAGCGGGTGCAATGTACACAACATAAAAAAGTAATTTATTGACTAATACTTGATTAAATAAGGTTCCCACTCTCAATCAGAATTGTCTTTTGGTTCTTTTCTTTTTCTTTTTATTGGGTTCCACGCAAACGACTCGAACTAGCACTTGAACCTCCCGCAACAACCACAACCGCACTCGTCGTCGTCTGTTCTTGCGGAGGAGACTCGCTGAAATGGAAGCTTCCGTTGCTGCACGATCGCTCATAAGAGTTGCTGCCATTTCTGGGTCTCTTCGTAAAGCTTCCTACAACCGCGGTCTCATTCGTTCTGGTCAGTTTCTCTTTCTCTCTCTGTGAATTTGCTAGCTTGGAGTTGGATTAATTACAAAAAATTGACACAGTTTTGGTTTTGTAGCGATCGAGATAAGTAAGGCGACGGTGGAGGGCGTGCAAATAGAGTACGTAGACATCTCGCCGCTGCCACTGCTGAACACGGATCTCGAGAGAGACGGCACTTTTCCACCTGCCGTGGAAGCCTTTCGTCAGAAGATTCTGGAAGCTGATAGCATCCTCTTTGCTTCTCCTGAGTACAATTACTCCATCGCCGGTATATAATTCATTTTCTTTTGCTTTCCTTTTTCCTTTCATGTGTGCAATTACTCCATAGCCAGTATAATTCAAATCTTTTTCCTTTTTGCCCTTATCGATGGATTAGCATGAGGATGCTATTTGTGATCATAATTATTTTGTCCCACGCATATAGATGGCTAAAGTGTTTAATTTGAATGAACTATTTTAGAGACAATGATAATAAAGTTATAAACGGTTCTATTTTTTTTTTTTTTTTGGGTCAAAAGGGGTTCTAATTATGATAGCTGTATGTCACGTTAATGGGAAGGAGGACTTCTCTTCTTAATGAAAATAAAGGGAGAAATTTTTCTGTATGCCAGAAACACAATGCAGGATACTAGGTGTTATAATTTATTGGTTGAAAAACTTTTTTTTAAGTTTCTAACTAATTATATTATTAACATTTTGTACCAGATCGTGTGCCCGACACGCTTAAAAATCTGTCGAATAAGGCAAGTATCATTCATTTGTAAATAGGGAATTATTATTAGCACTCTAAAAATCTTATTTGGCACTCCAAATTTTCTATAATTAGAAAGAAAAATATATTTATGAGGAGTGTAGAATGAGATTTTTGGAGTGTTAATAACAATTCCTTGTAAATATAGTAACATACAAGATTGTAAAAATTGCTAACAGACACTGACGCTGCTCCCACTGTTTCAACTATGCGTGTAGCATATATCTTTGTTTCGGATTAGTCACTTTCTTGTTTTTTATTGTCAAGATTAGTCACTTTCTTGTTATTCTAATTGATTTTGTCTATCAAGTATCATCCATGTAAATATAGTAATATACAAGATTGTAAAAATTGTTAACAGATACTGATGCTGCTCCACTGTTTCAACTATGTGTGTAGCATAATTCTTTGCCTTGGATTAGTCACTTTCTTGTTTTTTTTGTCAAGATTAGTCACTTTCTTGTTTTTTTTGTCAAGATTAGTCACTTTCTTGTTTTTTTTTTTTTTTTTTGTCAAGATTTTTGGACGATCCCAATATCATCTTCGCCAAGTTGGAGTGTTTCTTGACCTTCATTTCATTAACAAGCCCGAGTTTTTCTTGAATGCATTCCAGCCTCCTGCAAAGTTTGACAGTGATGGAAACTTGATTGATGAACAGTCAAAGCTGAGGTTGAAGGAAGTTCTTTTAGCTTTGCAGTCAATGACTTTGAGACTTCAAAGAAAGTGAAGAGAGGCACTGTTTCCTGTTTCGAACTGCTAACTTCTAAGTCATTGCAGGTTCGAAACCAGAAACAGTCTCTTCATAAGCATGGTTAAGGCTGTGTACATCTGATTCTCCTTAAACTTGGCAATAGCAACGGCAATGGCTGTGGCGTTGCATATATTTCAGGGAAGATGCTGAAACTGTATGTGATTCTCAGAGTAAAGGAATTGTGTGTTTCAGGCTCTGCTGCTAGAGTTTGATGCTTTATAGTTTATGCTATGTGGTTTATTTCTTTCTGCCTTGGGAGTGCCCTTGATGTTGGAACCTAGACCTTGGTGATTTGTGTGTATTTTCTGACAATATATAATGTACTAATAAAATGTCATTCCTCCAAAATTTGGTATCTCATTTCCTCTTTCAAGTGGAACACATATAATATTTTCACCCCCCCCCCCTCGAATTAGTAAACAAGGGAATAACATGGAATGGGAATGGCTCTCATTCCTTGCATTCCTTTTCCCTATTTGTAAACACACTATAAATGTCTCTGTTCTTTTTTTTAATGTCTATATTTTGAAAATTGACATGCTTTATTATTAAAAAAATACGTTGTACGCACGCAATTTTTTGTTAAAATTTGAGAGATGCCCGTGATTACCCACTAATCGCTTCAATATTGTGTTCACTTAACAACACGTGCAAACAATGGATGTGAGGTTTTTTGTATAAGTTTTAATTTGTTTTGTAAGATAACTGATGTGGTTTTGACGTTATTACTTCATGGAAATTTTATTGTATGTTGCTGTTGAGGGTATATAGTTGGTTTTTTTTTTTAGGAAAACTAATGAAAAGGGTTTGGAAACTTTGAGTTTTAATGATAAGGACAAAATAAAGGGTAAAGTGAATAGTACCAGGATTGACTTTTTAGTGTAAAAGTGTGGTTTTTTGTTAAAGTGAACAATACCGGGAGCTTTTCGTTAAAATTCCCATTTTTTTTTTGGTCTAATAACAAGTTCCTGTAGCTTTGGAAAGTGCAACACAAACGATATTTATGCTGAAAATATTTAATTGAAATAAGAATAATACTTGCCTTGTTTCATATGAAAATGCACACATCTCGTCCTGTGACAATACGTGTCTTCTCAGTATAAATTTTAGGAAGATTATAATTTCCGTAAAGACTTCATTGGCATAGGACTTGGAATTATAATCACAAACATGTGTAGTGACAACGAAAATATATCCTACAGTAACTAATAAAAGGAATATAGTCCTTGGGATATAAAGAAAAGTAATGTTATACTTTTTACAAGTGTAATTTTTGTTGTGGTCTATTTTATCTGACAGAGGGACTAGGGCCGGCGGCAGAGAGAGAGAGGAGAGAGATGTGTGTTTGTAGAATTGTAGGGGAATGTGTGTGTTGTTATCCCTCCTACATTGTGCCTTTATTTATAGTAGTAAAGGGAGAGAAGATATTTCTTCTCCTCCAAGTAATACAAGTTGTAATAGGAAATGATAACTAGAATCAAATCTTATCTAGGATTTACACAATCATATTTAAACTAGGAATGTTTACAACACTCCCCCTTGAGTGGGTAAATACTCAAGGTAGATTCAGCATCATGCAGAAGTTGAGGAAGTCGACTCGTTGGCATTGATTCCAAGGAACAACGCTTATTCTCAATAAGGTAGGAACTTGCATAAGTAGTAAGTCTCACTAAAAAAAACCCTAAGGCTATGGCAAAAACCCAAGTAGGGACAAAATCCATAGTCTAAGGAAAAATGCGTGAGAAATGCAAAGTCAAAAGAAACGTCTACAGGACGTCATCAGGGATATGACCAGTCCAAGGTGGGTGCCTCGTTAAAACCTAGTTAGGTAGCAAAAACCCAGTGGGAAAAATGCTCCTAATCGTAGGGAAAAAGAGTACATTAAGATCAAGCAAGTATCTAGAAGATACTCCCCCTGAGTTTGACATAATTCCACATAGAAATAGCAAAGTTACAACTCAGAAAGTTTACGCATACCAATTCCATGAACAAGCTTCTGAAACGTCGCCTTCGGTAGTGATTTGGTGAAGAGGTCGGCCAGATTGTCTTGTGATCGGATTTGCGTGACTTCAATCTTCTGATGCTCTTGTTGTTGATGTGTAAAGAAGAACTTCGGCGCAATATGCTTGGTGTTGTCTCCTTTGATGTAACCCTTCTTGAGCTGTTCGATGCAAGCTGCGTTGTCTTCAAAAATCGTCGTCGGGGCATTAACGGCGGGATGAAGATCACAGGAGCTTCGAATATGGCCCACTACTGCTCTCAACCAAAAGCATTCCCGAGTTGCTTCATGTAAGGCGAGAATTTCAGCATGGTTAGACGAAGTGGCAACTAAGGTCTGTTTAGTTGACCTTCAAGATATTGCGGTGCCTCCAACGGTAAAGACATAACCCGTTTGAGAATGCGCTTTGTGCGGATCAGATAAGTATCCAGCGTCGGCATAACCAACAAGGCGAGAATCAACCCGATGAGCATAGGGTGCGGCATCACTCGAAGATTCGTAGGGATAGAATAAGCCCAAATCCGTAGTACCCTTAAGGTAACGGAAGATGTTTTTCACGCCAGTCCAATGTCTGCGTGTTGGTGCATTGTTGTATCTTGCCAAAAGATTAACAGCGAAGGAGATGTCGGGTCTAGTGCATTGAGCTAAGTACAATAAAGCGCCTATCGCACTTAGATAAGGAACTTCAGGCTCGAAAATCTCTTCATCATCCTCCTTCGGACGGAAGGGATCTCGCTTTGCATCTAGCGTACGAACGACCATAGGAGTACTCGAAGACTTCGCTTTATCCTCATTAAAACGGCGCAACACCTTCTGGGTGTAGTTCGATTGATGTACTAGGATTCCATCTGAACAATGCTCTATCTCGAGACCGAGACAGTATCGAGTCTTACCTAGATCTTTCATTTCAAATTCCGACTTCAGGTGCGAAGCAGTTCTCGCGAGCTCTTCAGGAGTTCCGATGAGATTCATGTCATCGACATATACTGCAACAATCGCAAATCCGGAATGTGACTTCTTAATGAACACACAAGGGCATAGTTCGTTATTCACATATCCCTGACTAGTCAAATACTCACTTAAACGGTTATACCACATTCTTCCGGATTGTTTCAAACCGTATAGTGAACGCCTCAGCCGAATTGAGAGCGTGTTCCGGGGTTTGGAAATATTTGAACCAGTCAATGTAAGTCCTTCGGGAACTTTCATATAAATTTCCGTATCAAGATCCCCATAGAGATACGCGGTTACTACGTCCATCAGTTGCATATCCAGTTTTTCGGAAACTACCAAACTGATAAGGTATCGAAAAGTAATCACATCCATAACGGGTAAGTAAGTTTCGTCATAGTCAATCCCGGGGCGTTGTAAGAAACCTTGTGCTACAAGACGAGCTTTGTAACGCACAATTTCGTTCTTCTCATTACGCTTCCGAACGAAAACCCACTTGTAGCCAACGGGCTTCACATGTGGAGGAGTAGGAACTACAGGTCCAAACACCTTACGTTTCGCAAGTGAATCAAGTTCGACTTGGATTGCTTGTTTCCAGTTTGACCAATCAGCTCTACGTCGACATTCATCAACGGAACGTGGTTCAATGTCATCGCTCAACATGATCTCAGTAGCTACTGCAAATGCTAATGCATCGTCGACAATCATCTCATTTCTACACCACACATCATCTAAGCTAGCATAATAGACTGAAATCTCACGATTCTCGGGAGGAGGATTCGTCTCTTCAAGGACGCTTCCATAATCTAGAATTTCCTCATGAGTTGGGTAAAATGAGTAAGCGATAGTCGGATTCACGGTAGGCTCTTCAGGACCTTGTGCCGTGGTTTTCCTCTTCCGGGGGTGTGAATCCTTTGAACCAAGGGGTCTGCCACGCTTTTGTGTAGGGGCAGATGATTGGCTAGCCGCTAATGTACGTGGATCACCAGAATTGGCATCCCGGGCTTCCAGGAGGGTAGTCCGTCGTACATTTGGTACATCCATCTTTGCAGGCGTATTCGCAGCTGGAATATGTGATCTTGTCACGCGCGCTAGATCGGTGAAAGCATCTGGCATGCTCTGAGCTATGCTCTGGAGATCTAATATGCGCTGCACTTCAGCTTCAGACTGAGCGGTGCGGGGATCTAAATGAGACAAAGTGGGAGTCATCCACGATAATTCGCATCGTTCATTAGGAACGTTGACGTTCTTATCTCCCCCTAACGACGGGAAGACTGTCTCATAGAAGTGACAATCCGCGAAACGAGCAGTAAACAGATCGCCTGTCAAAGGTTCTAAGTAACGAATAATCGAAGGAGAATCATATCCGACATAGATTCCCATCCTTCGTTGAGGCCCCATTTTTGTACGTAAGGGCGGCGAGATCGGAACATAAACCGCACAACCAAAAACGCGCAGATGCGATATGTCGGGTTCGCATCCGGTGACCAACTGAAGGGTACTAAATGGTTGTGTCGCAACAGGCCTCAGGCAGACCAACTTTGCTGCGTGCAATATTGCATGGCCCCAAGCAGCGATCGGGAGCTTGGTACGTATGACCAACGATCGAGCAATCATTTGTAAACGCTTAATGAAAGCCTCTGCCAGGCCGTTCTGGGTGTGAACATGGGGTACAGGATGTTCAACTTCAACCCCAACCGACATGCAATAGTCATCAAAAGTTTTAGATGTGAATTCTCCAGCATTATCCAATCGAATAGATTTGATCGGATAATCAGGGTGGTGAGCCCTGAGCTTGATAACATGAGCCAACAGTTTGGAGAATGCAGCGTTCCTTGTGGACAACAAGCACACGTGTGACCAACGTGTAGAAGCGTCAACCAAAACCATAAAATATCTAAATGGTCCGCAGGGAGGTTGAATCGGTCCACAAATGTCCCCCTGAATCCGTTGTAGAAAAATGGGAGGATTCGAACGAATCTTGTCATAAGAAGGCTTAGTAATAAGCTTTCCCATAGAACATGTTTGACATGCAATTTCATGGATCGAACCTAAGCTTCGGGTTAGTGGATGCCCGTGTGAAGTTTTGAGGATACGGCGCATCACTATTCGTCCAGGATGTCCCAAACGATCATGCCAAAGTGTAATTTCGTGCGCGGTCCCTGTGGTAGGGCCGGCCACATAGTGGCATTCTATGGGGCGTATGGTCGTAGTATACAGACCACTCGGGTTACGCTCCATCTTCTCTAGAATACGTTTCTGGCCATATTCGTAGGAAGTTACGCACAGAAATTCAACTCCGTTTTCTACGTGGGTTTCAGCGTGGTAATTGTTATCTTTAATGTCCTTGAAACTTAGTAACGTTCTTCCGGAACGTGGAGAATAGAGTGCCTCAGCAATGGTCAAGATTGTACCATTGGACAACATTATACGTGCATTACCGTATCCTTCGATCAGGTTAGATGGGCCTGAGAGGGTTGTCAGAGGTGCATTCTTAGGTATGAAGTTAGTGAAATAGATGCGTTCACGCAAAACAGTATGCGTGGTTGCACTATCTGCCAGACAACTAACTTTCCCACTAGTCATACCTAGAATGAAAAATTAATTTGAATCGGTCACATGCATAAAAGTTTATAAAAACAAGTATCAATTCAAAATAATTTCATTTATTCAAGAAAAAAACTTAATATCCAAAATAAATCGCCAACTAATAATCCAAAACATAAAGGAAAATTGTTCAAAATCAACCAAAAAACAAGGTGGGGTTCGGCCACTAGGTGGAATTCGGCCCCAATTGTCTTATTTTAACTGAAAAATAAGTCTATGTCTAAGATTCTAATCTTCCATAGGAGTGGTATCCTCCTGAAAATCAGAAACCTCCATCTTTGTAGTCTCCGGTTCGTCCACTTGCAGGAAGTTTGATTCAAACTTCGTACGACGAGAATGATATGCATCCACAACCTTCTTGGGAGCACGGCAAATACGGGACCAATGGTCCTTGGAACCACAACGATAGCACATATCGTCATTCATTGTGGCAGGTGCTTTGCCCTTATTCTTGAATTTCGGGGCCTTGGGAGCGAGGTTTGGGTGCTTCTGGGCTTTGTTTCCTCCTTTGGATGGGCCTTGGCTCTGTTGACCTTGGTGGGATGGCTTCTGGCCGCCCTTACCACGCCTCTTTTGGCGTTTTGGGTGCTGATTAGTGCTATAATGTGCTTCAGGCACAGCAGTAGCCCCAGTAGGTCGAGCTTGATGATTCTTCATCAACAGCTGGTTCTGCTTTTCAGCAAGAAGTAAAACAGAGATCAAATCCGAGAACTTAGTGAACTTCTGAGCTCTATATTGTTGCTGCAGGACAATATTAGAAGTAGAGAAGGTCGAGTAGGTCTTCTCCAGGAGATCCTCTTCAGTCAAAGTTTCATTGCAAAACTTGAGAAGTGATCGGATTCGACAAACTTCATAATTATATTCATTCATAGACTTAAAGTCTTGGAAGCGCAAGTGCTGCCAGTCGTGTCTTGCTTCAGGCAAGAATATGTCATTTTGGTGATCGAAACGATCAGCCAAAGCGACCCATAATGCACGTGGATCCTCCTCAGCAAGGTACTCAGTTTGTAGAGCGTCATGGATATGTCTTCGGATGAAGATCATAGCAGTGGCTTTTTCAGCCTCGCCAACAGGTTTATCTGTTGCTTCTTCAATAGCAGGACGCAAGTTCTTTGCAGTGAGGTGGAGCTTCACATCTTGAACCCACTTGAGGTAGTTCTTTATAGAAACCTCCAAAGCGGTGAAGTCGGGTTTGTTCAAGTTCGACATGTTCCTATCACAAAATAGATGGACAAGATGTGGTTAGTGTAATGGAGAAAAATCAATCCATTCACATAGGAGTAGAACATACAGGTTCTAATAGACATGTATTGGTTTAATTTTGCATGAAAAACTTCGGGTTTTCATGGGTGATATGTTTAAGTGAAAACTTCGGGTTTTCTAACAAGGCATGTGTATAAGAAACTTCGGGTTTCAAAGTAAGTATGAACTTCAGGTTCATATATTCCTGCAGGCAAACACAAATATATATGCAAACAAATATGCAAAGAATATATGCAGAAATATTGTATAATGATAAGTGAATTAATTTATTTTTGGTCTTCGGGGCCAAATTAAAGTGTGGGTGAAAATATAAAAACCCATATTATTTTAAAAAAAATTAAATAATAAAATCTCGGGGCCTAAAAATATAGGCCAAGAACCCTCGGGTGGGATTACAGGCCCACCGGGTTAGAAGAGGGGAATGGGCTGCTCTATGCAGCCCTAAAATTTTTTTTTTATTTATTTATTTATTTTTTTTTGTATTCAATTATATTATATGCATGTATAATTTTAATGAATCACATATTTACGTTGATGCATATGCAAATAATAGTTTCAATGCATGTACATATGTAGGATTCAATTCATGACAAATATCAAATTCACATAATTGTAGCAATTTTGATTATGAAGCATACACAATTTATGTAGAATCTAAAATACGTTAAACGTAAAGTTGGGTCATGCATCATGGTGAATGTTCATGCTATCAGGGCTTGCAAAATATCGAGTTAAAAGCCGTTGTTTGGAAAGAACCTGATTGCGTGATGATATGGATGAACTGGTTTGATGCAGAAAAAATCTCCAACGTCAGATTCCTAAGCGCAGCGGTAGGAGCGTGCTGATAACGTGTTGTGGTCTATTTTATCTGACAAAGGGACTAGGGCCGGCGGCAGAGAGAGAGGAGAGAGATGTGTGTTTGTAGAATTGTAGGGGAATGTGTGTGTTGTTATCCCTCCTACATTGTGCCTTTATTTATAGTAGTAAAGGGAGAGAAGATATTCCTTCTCCTCCAAGTAATACAAGTTGTAATAGGAAAGGATAACTAGAATCAAATCTTATCTAGAATTTACACAATCATACTTAAACTAGAAATGTTTTTTCGAAATGTCAATAACAACTATCTTAATGAATAAAAACATGTTATAACATAAATGAATTAATAATACCGTATGACGATGTTATTGCCATTCTGACTTTTTTATTTTGCCGAAAGGTTACCGTGTTAATTAATTATACACAATCTAACTGAGATTTCGTTGCAGTTTTTCTCGAGGAAGAAAAATCTTCAAAAGGTCCAATAACTACAAACGATCTGAAATACAATTGAGCGGAAGCTACTAGACCATCAAAACCAGATCAACTGCCAAACGATTGCTCAAAGCACCTAATGCTGCATCTTCACTTCACTTCAGACATATCTCAGCTTTTTACAACTTTGAACCTTTGTACCTTTGATTCTACTCAACCTTCCTCTCCTTTACAAAAAGTCATTGATTTTAGAGAGAGAGAGAGAGAGAGTATCAAGCTACAATTTCGACTAATTAAGTAGATGAACTTTTATGGTACGAGTATATGATTTCGACAGCTTTCTATATCAATAATACAAAGATATATATTAGTTATGTTCACTCGTCTCCACATTATTGGCGCACTTAACACTAGCATCAAGTTCCTATCCTAACTAAAGCCTGAGACTCTGAGCAAGTGTGTATTTTTGTATGTTGTAAATGCCGTAATGAGTAGGTGGAAATGATGGGCCGGCTTTCAAAAGTAAAAGACTGGTGATGGTAATGGTGAAGAGAAGGGATTTTCAGAGAAGAAAATGAGTTTCCATATTTGGTGAAGCTCCTCAGCCTCACCTTTTCGTGTAACTTTGCTTTCAGATTCGCATTAACCACATAGTCTCCAAATTCCTTGTCTGCTCCATAGCAAGCAAACCCTCCATGTCACTCTGTCGTTTGTCATAATGTACAATTAACGGAGGACGAAACTGATGTTATTTTAAATGCAGAAAAATTGAAAGAAAGAAGCGCAATTTAATAAAAAAAAAATAATTGAAGAATTGATAATTCACAAGTTAAAAAATTATTTGTTATTGCCCTATCTTAAAAGTGGATGTTTTGACTTTTCAAGCTATTCGGATTATGCTACTCTCATTTGGCGTCTCAATTTTGGGTTCGTAATATATGAATACATATAAAACCAACAAGCTATGTTGTATAAGAGCATGTTCAAAAGAGATATCAATTCTTACATGACAATTATAATATTAAAAAAAAAACAATAGAATTAAGTCCAACCAAATTGTTTTAAATATGTGTGGATTGACATATTTCCTCTTTCTGTCAACGAATCTTGCATGTGGCACCATGATTTTTCGGAGCCGGAGTAAGGCGGATCAGAATGCAATACCTCAAAAGTCCAACCATGGACTTAACAGCTTCCACAATGGAGCTATACATACAGATCAATAATGCAACCATCATCATGTTCCGGAGCAGTGGGTGAAGTCCGACAACTTCGCTAAGATTGACCATGCTTGTTCCGCATGATACAAAATTTGATCTAGAAAGGAAATAGCTAGGCTTTCTATATTATTGGAATCCTTACAATCTAAGGATTAACGTGCTCTGTAAGTAATCCAACTTCTAAGAGGATGCAAATATCTACTCCTATATATCCTTTGGGATTCTCCAAGTTTAATACGGATTCCATATCATAAAAGATCTTTACCTCGATTTGTATAAATACATCATTCTAGGGTTCATCTCTGGTACACTTATTCCCCTTCCTACTGCTTGAGTCTCAAATATTTACTCACTAACTTAATCGTCAAAGCTTTTTGCCAACATCCCCTCTCACCCCCCATGCCCCCCGATCTTTGGCTGCTTACTATTGTTTGTTCTTTTATAGGTTAAGATTTTTTGCATCTCCATCCTTCACCACAGTGCGCGAATTTAATTCCAACAATTAGTGTTTTCATTGAAAATAACTCATATTCCCCTGACCAAATCACTCTACCACAATAACGACTATTTCAAAACAACGTCCCTACACTTCCATTGCCCCAGAGTGTGACGATACTTCTGGTGGCAAAGACATCCCTGTTAACGTGAGTGGTATTAAAAAAGGTATGTAAATATATTGTAAATATTAAAATCCTTTATTAGGAAGGATAGTTGTGTGTTCTTTATTGTTTCCTTATAGAACAAGGATTGTATCTTGTATATATTGTCTATTTTGCAATACAATGAAAGTGTGGCCGTAAAATTCTATTTGGCATCCGAGCCTAGGTTACCGTAAACCTAGAATAATTTTCTTCCGCTGTTGTGCATGGCCGACTGTTTTTTCTGCAATTTCCATTGCAGAACGTCAGGCTGCGTGTGTGTGTGTGATACTGTTGTGCGTGGCCTCAACATATTTATGCTTCTTCTTACAGCAATAAGTCTGGCTGCACCGTGTGTGATCTTGTTGTGCTGTGTGGACTACTACATTCAGAATCGTGTGTCGCTACTGCTGTAATAAGCCCAGCGGTGTAATCAGTGTTGCAGCTAAGTTATTGTGTGAAACAAGTGACGTGTGTAATTGCTGCAAGTTCCAGCATATTGGTTTATATGCCATTGTCCTTTCATTGCAAGGTTTTTCTTTTTGTCTTGGTCTGCAACAAGGGGTTGTGGTCTCCATTGTCTTGGCTGCTAGTGTTGGTCAAAACAAGAACAAAAAAGTTTTTAAAGTCCTTTTATTCAGGGAAAAATCTGACTACCGTGCCAACTACTGCTGTCTTCTGCCTTGCTGTGAGCTGTGCCGTGCTGTTGTATCAAACAATAAGTTTTTTTTTTTGTTACCGAGTGCAATTTCTATGCTTAAGTAATTGCAGTGCTATGTAAGAATATTTGCCTGAAAGTAGGCCTCGTGTGTTGTTCTTCTTGTGTAGACATGTATGTTAGTACAATGGTGAGTACAGGTTGGATTTTGGATTCCGGTGAAACCGATCATATGACTTTTGATAAGAATTTATTTACTAGTATGACAACTAGTTCACGGAAGTGTATTGCAACTGCTAATGGAACAACATCACCTGTTTTGGGGGCCGGCACTGTGAACCTCACGCCAGCCCTTCCCCTTCATCATTGCCTACTTGTTCCCTCGTTGTCTCATAATTTGTTATCTATTCCTCAAGTTACTGAGCAATTAGATTGTGTTGTACTTATGTATCCAATGTTTTGTTTGCTTCAGGATATTCAGACCAAGGAGATAATTGGGCGTGACACTAAGAGAGAGGGGTTATATTATGTGGATGACGTCGTTCCTGGCAGAGCTAATGCAGTTCGAGCATCCCATACCAATAATTTATAGGTAGTTTGGTTATTGCATCGTCGGTTAGGACATGCTTCGTTTGGTTATTTGAGGCGTATGTTGCCTAGTTTATTTCATGAAATAAAAGAATCAAACTTACATTGTGAGGTATGTATTCTCGCGAAGAGTCATCGCGTTTCGTTTTCTCCTAGTATGAATAAAAGATTGTTTCCTTTTGAACTTGTGTACTTTGATGTTTGGGGTCCTTCTCCTGTTAGTACTTTGTCTGGAATTAAATGGTTTGTTACCTTCGTTGATGACTGCACTTGTATGACTTGGATTTATGTGATGAAGAATAAAAGTGATGTGGGTATGGTGTTTCGATCATTCTCTCAAATGGTTGCAACACAATATTCCTCTGTTATTAAGGTTCTCCGTTCTGATAATGGAGGTGAGTATATTGGTTCCGAGTTGTCCGGCTTTCTTCGGGATCAAGGAATTCTACATGAGACTACTTGTCCTCATACCCCACAACAAAATGGGGTTGCTGAAAGAAAGAATGTCATATCCTGGAAATTGCTCATGCCTTGCTCATTGGTGCATCTGTACCTAAACGGTTCTGGCCAGAAGCTGTCACCTATGCCGTGTATGTGATTAACCGTATGTCATCCCGGGTTGTGAATTTTCGTACACCTCTCCAAGTATTGACAGAGTTTGTTCCAGTAGTGTCAACTAATACTCTTTCTCCTCGTGTATTTGGGTGTGTAGCATATGTTCACATTCACAAGATTCATCGTAGTAAGCTTGATCCATGTGCTCACCGATGTGTTTTTCTGGGATTTGCTCCTTAACAGAAAAGGTATAAATGCTACCACCCTAAAACTCGTCATATGTATGTAACTATGGATGTTACCTTTTCCGAATCCGAGTTCTTTTATGCTTCGACTCTATCACCTTCCGATCACCCAAGGGAGAATATGAGTGGTGGTCTTGGGTGGTTGGAAATGTGTAGCTCAGGGGGAGTATTTATTGACAAAACAAGTTGTGAAAGCTTTCGGCAAAACACTGCCGAGAATGGAGATAGTGAATCTTGGCAAGACACTGCCGAGAATGTGAGTATCATTCAGCCAAGTAGCACTGAACCAGTTGAGTTTCCTCGGCAATGTGCTGCCGAGTGTGATGTAGAGTGTCAGCAGGGAGTTGCCGAACCAGTTTCACCGCTCGAGCAACCATTAGCTACCGAACCCGCAACCCCCTCTCTCTCAAGCTCAATAGTGCCACCCAATATGTCTTCTCTAAATATTCCTTAGGTAAGTACTACTGATGCTCATGTAACTAATCCAGATAATGTTATGAGTACATATAAGTTGCTGCCAAGGCAAAATCGTGGTGTTCCTCATGACAGGTTTTTTCCTGAAGGAAAAGTGAAGTATCCAATAGCTAATTATGTGTCATGCTCAAACCTTGCACCAGAACGTCAAGCCTGGGTAAACAATGTGAAAGCAATCTAAGCACCAACCCGAGTTGAGGAGGCCTTAAAGGATCCTAAATGGGCTGCTACGATGGATGAGGAAATGATGGCACTACATAAAAATGATACATGGGAGGTAACTGAGCTACCTAAAGGGAAGAAACCAGTTGGGTGTAGATGGGTCTTTACGATCAAATACAAGGTAGACGGATTGGTAGACAGGTATAAAGCAAGGTTAGTAGCAAAAGGCTATACTCAAACTTATAGTGTTGATTATCAAGAGACATTTTCTCCAGTAGCGAAGATGAATACAGTACGAGTTCTGATTTCTTTAGCTGCAAATTTGAATTGGCCACTAAAACAGTTTGATGTGAAAAATGTTTTTCTTCATGGGCACTTGGAATAAGAGGTATATATGGATTTTCCTCCGGGGTACGATGCTGGAGGGAAAACCGGAGTATGTAGGTTACGAAAGTCACTCTATGGACTTAAGCAATCGCCTCGTGCGTGGTTTGGTAGATTTACCCAAGTTATGAGGCGAATTGGGTATTATCAAAGTCACTCGGATCATACATTATTTGTGAAATGGGGAAGTGGTAAAGTGACAGCCTTAATTATTTATGTGGATGACATGATAATAACAGGTGATGATTCGGAAGAGATGATGAAGCTAGAACAAAACCTTGCCACCGAGTTCGCGATGAAGAATTTGGGAGATTTGAAATATTTTCTTGGCGTGGAAGTTGCTCGGTCATCTAGAGGTATTTTCTTATCTCAACGTAAATATGTTCTGGATTTATTGAAGGAAAGAGGAATGCTTGGGTGTAAACCCGTGGATACTCCCATTGTGGAGAAACATTACTTGGGAATTTATCCGAATCAAGAACCAGTGGATAAAGACAGATATCAGAGACTAGTAGAAAAACTAATTTATTTAGCTCATACTCGTCCGGATATAGCCTATGCAATAAGTGTGGTAAGTCAGTTTATGCACTTGCCAAGTGTGGATCATATGGCTGCTGTTATGCAGATTTTAGCTTATTTGAAGTCGGCTCCAGGAAAAGGAATTTTGTATAAAAATTCTAGTCATCTGAGGATTGAAGGATTTATTGATGCTGATTGGGCAAGTGATGTAACTGATAGACGCTCTACTTCTGGATACTTTACGTTTGTTGGGGGAAATCTAGTTACTTGGAGGAGCAAGAAGCAAAATGTGGTGTCAAGATCGTTAGCTGAGGCTGAATTCAGAGTTATGGCACATGGAATATGTGAAGTCCTTTGGTTACGTAAGTTACTTGATGGTCTAGGTTTCAAAGCAAAGGATGCGACAAGTTTGTATTGTGATAATAAATCCGCAAGGGAAATTGCAGAGAATCCGGTACAACATGATAGAACAAAGCATGTGGAGGTTGATCGTCATTTTATTAAGGAGAAGCTGGAGAAGAAAATTGTTTCGATACCGTTTGTGAACTCGGAAGAACAACTTGCGGATATCCTCACTCATGCTGTGTGTAGTAGATCTTTTGGTAACCCACTTGTCAAGTTGGGCATGTGTGATATCTATGCTCCAACTTGAGGGGGAGTGTTAACGTGAGTGGTATTAAAAATGGTATGTAAATATATTGTAAATATTAAAATCCTTTATTATGAAGGATAATTGTGTGTTCTTTATTGTTTCCTTATAGAACAAGGATTGTATCTTGTATATATTGTCTATTTTGCAATACAATGAAAGTGTGGCCGTAAAATTCTATTATCCCTACCATGGATCAAATTTGGAAAACCTTGATAAATATTAATGCTTCCGTTAACAAGCTTTGAAAGGCATCACGAATGAAGGAACGGTCAAAACTTATTGACTTTGTAAAGCTTGTAAAAGCCTATGAAGACGTCGTCTATGGTTTTAAGGAGCCACTGTTCAAGGCAATGCCTGTTTAGACCTCAACGAGAATTGATGATGTCAACCCTTGTGCAAAGCTATGTCGCCCCTTTCCCAAAACATCTCACAAAAGATCCACAAAAAGCTCAGAGATCTTCAGAAAGCCAAAAGCTAGTGGAGAAACTAGTTCTTGACGTCAATTTATCTTCGGAAAACAAGAGTATCTAGGTGAGATCAAACAAGAAAGAAAAACGGCTTGTAAAACGCCCAAGAAGGTAGCTTCCATCAACAAACCCTCCCAATCAACTCCAACACCCTCATGTTCTCTTATCGGGATTTGAGAGATGTATTAAGGCAAGGCAGGCTGCTGCAAGCATTAAGGTTTAGATGTCAAATGACAATTTGAACCTCCCACATAGACCACTCTTGGTTCCAAATCTATGGTGGCTAGGTATTAGTTCATTTGATTTTTATTTCAGTTAGACAAAAAAAAAATGAAACGACTTAGAGGAAGGGGAAGTATTGCCAGCAACTTGATGGTGCCAGAAGAGAGGGTGTTAGGTCATCTCCAATCGAAGGGTCCAGAGGGCCGAAAAAAGTCTAAAAACTGTCTCCAACCGAGGGTTAGGCCAGAGTGCTCGTGGGCACCATAGAATCTGAAAGGGTCAAAGGGCTGGCTCAATCTAGTCAATATATTCCTGTTAATTATATCCGACAAGAATTCTAGGCCAAATTTCAAATGCAACGGCTAGCTGACGTCAGCTAGCCGTTTTTTTTTTTTTTACACAATTTTTTTCTATAACTTCCTATAACTTCTATTTTACAAAATTTGTTTTATATTTTTTCTAAATTATATTTTTTTTTCTATGACTTCTATTTTACAAAATTTGAATTTAATTCAAGTTGTTGTTTTTAAATAATAAATTATGTTGTAGTTTTTTAGAATACTTAGCCGTTGGTTTTGAATTTGAATTTAAGTTGTAGTTTTTAAATAATAAATTATGTTTGGCCCTATAGCCCTTTGGCCCTCGGTTGGAGATGGAGGCAAATATGGCCTTGTACTGTTCATTAAAATATTAATATCTTGGAAGGTTAGAGAGCTAAAACGAGTCATTTGGCCAGCCTTCGGTTGGATATGGCCTTAATCTTTGCTATCGGCTGGGTGTGGAAATAATTTTTAATTTTATGAGTTTTGTTGATGCACAAAATCAGCGAAGACTTTGGTACAACAGAAAGTGTCAGGTTTTATGACCTTCGCTTGGTTGCTTCGGTCACTAGTGAGGATAAGTATGTAAATGAATAGAGACAGATAAGCAAACACAGGATGTACGTGGTTCACCCAGATTGGCTACGTCCACGGAGTAGAGGAGTTCTTATTAGTAATGAAGGGCTTACACAAGTACAAAGGATCAAGCTCTCAATTTAGTGAGTTCTTGTGAATGATTTAACACAAATGGCATTAGGCAATATTGTGGGGGAATGACCCCTATTTATAGAAAAACTTGTAGCTTTGTCACATTGACATGTGTCATGTTATGATTGGTTCTTGATGTTGACACGTGCTGCGCTCTGATTGGCTTCTAATCTTGACACGTGTCGAGTAGTGATTGGCCTCCTGGTCGGAGGGGAACTCTTCTGGGTCCTTGACAGTATAGCGTTGGCCGGTGCTCGGTAGTTTCGGGATTGGTCAAGTATGGTACAAACAGTGCTCCCCTAAGTTCCCGAGTGAGGGAAACTCCTCGGTTGGGGACTTGCAAGATCCAATCCCTTGAGTAATCACGAAACTTCTAAGTACCGAAGTGTGATCTGATCTTCATCTGCCCTTCTCTGGAAGTACCTTTCCTCCATCCGGGAATGGTGTACTTAGCTGATGTTGACGCACAAGGTAATGTATCAATTTCACTTGAAGCTTAGTTGTAGTTTCGGGCTTAGTCAAGTGTGATACAAACCCTATAGTAGGAGTCCCCCAAGTCGCCGAGCTAGGAGATCTGCCGAAAGAGGTGACAGACAAGGTAAGCAGTCAAACTTCCAAGTAAGCAACCCAGGATCAGAGGTTTGACTTCGGCTTCCGGTTGATTGTTCTCCTTCTCCTTGTCTCTCATTCAACTGCCAGGATAAGGAGAAGCAAATGGATAAGAGATGATATGAGATACCTTTGCTTTTGAAGAAGTAACTTTCCACAGGCTTATTCTTGAACTGTGCTGGAGGGTTTTCTGGTGCCCTTCAGAGTATAAGGCCGATTCAAAAATTTGAGGGTCAAAACAAGTCCATCAAATCTAGAGTACGTTCGACCTTGATGATATGGGATACTTTTGCTGTTGACGGAATAATGAATGTGGTATGGAAAGGTGTCGTGTTGTAGTGATCTGTTTCAGCTCACCGTTGAACCTTCTGCTTCAATCTTTTGCATGGCAGAAGTGGTGTGCAACCTTTGCATTTAAATGGTCCTTCAGAACATTCCTTCATAGTGACTCATCCACGCTTGGCAGCTTCAGTGTAAAGAGCCAATATCTGATCAACTGTCATGAGGTATTTGCCGGTGGAATTCGTGACCTTGACAGCAGTTGAGGATGAGTACTCGAGAGCAATGCTAAGTAAGCAACCAGGCAAAGGCTCCAGGCAGTCAGTTCCAAATTGGAGGTTTGATTTCAGGTTCCGACTGACTGCTCTCTTTCTCCTTGTCCTGCAGGTGTGGACAAGGACAAAGACAAAGACAGGGAGAAAGCATGATATGGGATACTCTTGCTTTCGACCCTGATGATATGAGATACTCTTGTTCTTGGTGTGGCTTATTTGCTGAGGTATTATCGGGGGGAAATAAAGCTGAGTATTTCGAGAGGTTATGTTGAGGGTGCCTTTTCGAATGCGAGAAAGGGTTGAGCATTTTTGCAGGTTTGCCTGTCCGTTGAGGAGGGAGGTCAATATATATAGGGATTTCCCGATAACAAGTAGTAATGCTATTCCTTTACCCTTCTTGGTCACAGCAATGTAGTGGGAGCTGCCAGCTTCACGTGTTTTAATTTTGTCAGAGCACTTTGAAAAAGTGGTATGTGGTATCTGGAAAGCTGATATTACGTGTGAAGATTACAGACAAGCTTTATCTAAGGAAATCTGGCTCTCGAAGTTCTGCCTCTTCGGTTTTCGAACAAGCAATCCCGTCGAGGATCTGACTCTCGAGATTCGGAAAGCGGTGCTGCTCCGGTTTTTGAGAAAGTAATTATGTTGAGAGTCTTTTCTCGAATGTGAGTAAAGGTTGGACGTTCTTGCCAACCTGTCTTGCCGCAAAACACGGAGGTCGACACACATAGGGACTTTCCAGTTGTCAAGCAGTGGTGCTGTTCCTTTACCCTTATGGGTAATAGTAGGGTAGCTGGAACTTCGAAATTCTCGTGCCTAAACTTTGTCAGAGATCTTTGACAAAGTTATATGTGGTACCCGAGGAGTTGATGGTGCATATGGAGAGCGGTGATTGAACAGTAAGATTCACGTGCTTTCTACTTCACCAGAAATCTTCGACAGATTGCCCGTAATTTCCGCAAAGCTGATTGTGCATGTGACAGGTGCTGACGAGGCTGCAAAAGCAGATGCTTCTTCGATTTCTGAGATCGGCCCTCGTGGTCTCTGAGCAGCCCAGCTTTTGAGAAAGCAAACGCCTCTTCGATTTCTGAGATCGGCCCTCGTGGTCTCTAAGCAGCCCAGCTTTTGAGAAAGCAAACGCCTCTTCGATTTCTGAAGCTCCGTCGAGTGCAGATTTTTATAGAGGCTGGCATTAAGTTCCACAGCACACTTGAATCTCTACCACTAGAAGCTCATTTCTTGCACTTCTAAGATCTTGATTTGTCTGACCTCTTCCTTCTTCAACACATTTGAAAATGTCTGGACCCTCTGACCGTCGTTTTGACTTGAACCTTGGAGAAGAGACAGCCACGCCTTCTCCAGACAACATATGGCGCCCATCCTTCATATCCCCTACTGGTCCTCTTACCGTTGGGGATTCTGTGATGAAGAATGATATGACCGCTGCAGTGGTGGCCAGGAACCTTCTCACTCCCAAAGATAACAGACTACTTTCCAAACGGTCTGATGAGTTGGCTGTTAAGGACTCTCTGGCTCTTAGTGTTCAGTGTGCAGGTTCTGTGTCTAATATGGCCCAACGCCTATTTGCTAGAACCCGCCAAGTTGAATCATTGGCTGCTGAAGTGATGAGTCTCAAACAGGAGATTAGAGGGCTCAAGCATGAGAATAAGCAGTTGCACCGACTCGCCCATGACTATGCTACAAACATGAAGAGGAAGCTTGACCAGATGAAGGAATCTGATGGTAAGGTTTTACTTGATCATCAGCGGTTTGTGGGTTTGTTCCAAAGGCATTTATTGCCTTCGTCCTCTGGGGCTGTACCTGGTAATGAAGCTTCAAATGATGAACCTCCAATGCCTCATCCTTCTGGGGTTTTGTCAAGTACTGAGGCTCCGGATAACCACCCTCCGGTGCTTTCTCTTTCTGGAGCTCTACCGACTGCTGAGACTTCCCCTAAGCAACCTTTGTGAAGGCTCCTTTTTGTTTGTTTATTTTGACTCATGTATATGTACATATTTGTGGCTTATCGAAAATATTAATAAATAAGCTTTGCTTCATTTCAACATATTGTGTTAAATACACCAAAGCCTTCTTCATAAAGTTCTTTGAATTTTTGCTTTTGTTGAAACCTGTATTGTTGAAGCTTTGTGAGTGAAGCATGTAGTTTGAGGTAGTGTTCCCTTAATTTCCCGAGTGAGGAAAACTTCTCGGTTGGAGACTTGAAAAATCCAAGCCACTGAGTAGTCACGAACTTTTGAGTACCAAGGCATAGTAGCATATGGTGGGAGTCCCCTAAGTCTCTAGTCGAGGGAGTTGACGAATGAGGTGTCTTGCTATAGGGAGATACACACACATACTGCTATGATAGAGGGTGTAACCGTTGGTGCATTACAATCATAATGGAAGCATCACAATGATGGAAGCATCACAATGATGAAAGCATCATAATGATGAAAACACCATAATGATGAAACATCATAATGATGTTTCTTTGGTGGAATTGTTTTTCATTTCCCCTAACACCCTGAATTGGTTTTCAATATAAGACCATCATCTGTAGCTCGAATCACAAAGTTGTCTTCATGAAAGTTGTTCTTTAATTCCTTAACTACAACATATCCAAATTTGAGAGCCATCAGATCAGTACAACTCCAGAAATCCAGGTATGATGAGTGACTGTTTATCATTTGTCTGTCAACCCGTCAGATTTGTTGTGAGCTTTGAAACTCTATTTGCTCTTGCTCAGATCAGCATGATTTCTTCATTGAAGTTGTTCCTCAGCTTGTGAACTACAACATATCCAAATTTGAGAGCCATCAGATCAGTACAACTCCAGAAATCCAGGTATGATGAGTGACTGTTTATCATTTGTCTGTCAACCCGTCAGATTTGTTGTGAGCTTTGAAACTCTATTTTCTCTTGCTCAGATCAGCATGCTTTCTTCATTGAAGTTGTTCCTCAGCTTGTGAACTACAACATATCCAAATTTGAGATCCCTCGGAGCAGTATAACTCAAGAAATTCAGGTATGATGAATGACTGGTTATTATTTTTCTGTCAACCCGTCAGATTTGTTGTGAGCTTCGAAACTCCATTTTCGATTGTTCAGATCAGCATGCTTTCTTCATTGAAGTTGTTCCTCATCGTCTCTTTCATAACATATCAAAAATTCAGAATGAACTAATGGTTAAATATTTCCAGATCTTCGAAACATCACAGCAACTTCGAAATCTGCAAGAATCCGACTGTCATGCTTGGAGCTTCAACACTTTAATTTCCGTGGCTCAAACAGAAATGGTTCCTTCGTGAAAGTTGTTCATCTGCTCAAGAACTAGAGGGTGTCCAAAATTCAGCTCCATTGGAGAAAAGCAGCAGCTGCAAAAATTTGATAGAGAAAAGGAGGCGAAGCTTTGTTGGATTTCTAGGCTGGGGAAGATTCCAGTTTTTGTAGCAACTTCAGTACTGGTGAATTGCTTGTATTTTTGTCCACAACTAAATTTTGGACTTTGAATTATTATTTGATCTATCATAATATGTTTGGGAACATATATAAGTGAAAAAATAAGAAGGAAAATTTTGGGCCCTTGTGGGTGTAAAACAAAAAATGTTTATGTTTACCCAAGTGTTTTTGTACAAGTTCAAGGGCATCTTGGGTTTTGTGAACAAAATTTGTTTATTTGGAGCAAGGTTTTGTGTTGAAGCTTTCTAGGTGAAGCTTTGATGGTGAAGCTTTGATGGTGAAAGTATGTAGAGGGAGCTTTCTAAGTGAAGCTTTTTTAGGTGAAGCTGTGTAGGTGAAGCTTTTTTAAGTGAAGCTTTTCGGGTGAAGTTTTTTGGGTGAAGCTTTGTGGGTGAAGCTTTTTAGGTGAAGCTTTGTGGGTGAAGCTTTTGTAGGTGAAGCTTTGATGGTGAAGCTTTGTAGATGAAGCTTTCTTAGGTGAAGCTGTGTAGGTGAAGCTTTTTTAAGTGAAGCTTTTCGGGTGAAGTTTTTTGTAGGTGAAGCTTTGATGGTGAAGCTTTGTAGATGAAGCTTTCTTAGGTGAAGCTGTGTAGGTGAAGCTTTTTTAAGTGAAGCTTTTCGGGTGAAGTTTTTTGGGTGAAGCTTTGTGGGTGAAGCTTTTTAGGTGAAGCTTTGTGGGTGAAGCTTTTGTAGGTGAAGCTTTGATGGTGAAGCTTTGTGGGTGAAGCTTTTTAGGTGAAGCTTTGTGGGTGAAGCTTTTGTAGGTGAAGCTTTGATGGTGAAGCTTTCTTAGGTGAAGCTGTGTAGGTGAAGCTTTTTTAAGTGAAGCTTTTCGGGTGAAGTTTTTTGGGTGAAGCTTTGTGGGTGAAGCTTTTTAGGTGAAGCTTTGTGGGTGAAGCTTTTGTAGGTGAAGCTTTGATGGTGAAGCTTTGTGGGTGAAGCTTTTTAGGTGAAGCTTTGTGGGTGAAGCTTTTGTAGGTGAAGCTGTTTTTTTTTTTTTTTTTTTTTTTTTTTTTTTTTTTTTTGGGCGCTTGACACGGTCTTCATTTGCTTGTTTTGTAGTGACTGTGGAAGACGGATTGCTTTCTGATTGAGAAGGGTTCCGGCATCGCTTTGCACCATCTTCATGTGGGTAATATAGGAACTTCCTTATGTGTTGATCATGCATGTAGTGATAGAATTTGTTTCTTCTTATTGTAGATGTCAGAGCCTGGAAGTTCTAGTGATGAGGGCTCTTCTAGCTTTAGCTCTAAGTCTGAGTCTGCAATGTCGGAGTCTTCAGGGTCTTTGTTAGAGTCTTGTACTAGAGAAACATTGGATGATCTTCCCAACCGTCGAACTTTAGCTATTGCTAGTTCTTCCTCCATGGCGTTGGGTGAGGGGGTTGTTTTTGATGCCATACCCATAGTTCGCTCTGAGTTCACAGCAGACCATCTAAAGAATAACTTGTTAAATAATGAGAAGCAGGTTGAGGCGCTAAGGCAGTCATGTAATATCCCTCGTAGTGTAGGGATACGCTTGGTACATGATGAAGAATGGCCTTCTGAGCCTCCCCAAGGTCATGTTATGTTCTACACCCAGATATTACTGACTTTAGGGGTGAGACTACCTTTACATCCGTGGTTGCAAAAGATGTTATCTTTGATCGGATATGCACCTGGGCAACTCAATCCTGGTTTCTGGGATACTTTGATTGGATTTTATATCATTTGGATGGAGTGTGGGTTGTGTGAGCCTTCCTTTCATCAGTGGCGTTACTGTTACAAGATGCGCCCAGCAAAATCATGCACTGGTTATGCCGAGTGTGCATGTCGGAGTGAGAGAGAGCGTATTGTGTATGGTAAGAAAAAGGCATACTACACATGGAAAAACCGTTGGTGCTTTCTGTATAATGATTGGGAGTATGATAAGGGTGTCACGCCTGAGCGACGTGTGCTTACTCACTTCCAGACTGTAGGTTGTAACGTATCAACCGTTCGTACTATTTGCTATTTGTTGTGGTCTTTTCTTGCTTCTAACACTTTGTTTCATGTAGTGACGCGGGGCACCATCCAACTGTTTGGGCAGGAGCTATCTGACATAGAGAAGGTGTTGAGGGTGCCCAAAGAGGATAGACACTTAAGCAAGCTACGACCCTTATTTCGTCGGTACGGTTTCCAACCCTTAGTTTCCGAGAGCCAGGGACGGTCGAGTAAGTTGTATCCTTCATGTAAACTTAGCTCAATTCCTTACTTTATTTGGAAAGTTGTATTTCTTATTTTGATTTTCCTTATGCAGTGGAGAAGGTAAGCAAGAAAACAGGGACTAGCACCCATAAAAGGAGAGCACCAGTGTTAGTTCCTTCGGAAGACATCCTACCGCATAAGAAAATTCATAAGTTCCGAGGGGAACCATCCGTTAGACCTAAGTCCCAAGATGGGGTCCTTAAGGGGCCTGCCTTTAGGAAGACTGGAGTCGAGGCCGTTGAAAATGCTGCTGCCGTAGTTGTAGGAGAAGGGAGCCGACTGTTGCCTCATCCTCTTACTATGGAGCACACTGTCCAGGAAAATGATCCCGGTTCCCGCCATGAGGGGAAAGGCAAGGAAATAGCTGGCAGTGTCCCGTGGAAGGACTTGAGGGTTGCCACGCGGCCAAAGGATTTTGGGGATATCAACAATTGCTTGGCAGGGCGTCGATTCGCCTTCGATGAGCTCGGAGAGCCCTTAGCTAAGGATGAATCGGATTGCGACCGGATGTTGAAGCTGTCTTCATATGTGAGTGTTACTTTGTCATTTCCTTACTTTTTCCTCTTTATTATCATTATTTAGGTAGTGATGATCGTCTTGCCATGCAGGTCATGGCCGAGTATCACGACAGACTACAAGAGGTTGAGCGGTACAAGGCAAAACTGAAGGAGAATAAGCAGCTTGTGGACGAGGCCCGAAGGAATAAGGGACTTTTGACTCAGGCTCTCCAACTGAAGGACGAAACCATGGAGAGCTTGAAAAGGCGAAATGGTGAGAACCTAAGGCTTAAGAAATTGTTTGAGGCAACTAAAAAACAGTTGAAGGTGGCTACCTTGGAGGTATCCAAGGTTAGGGGAGAATTGGATGGTGCCTTAGTTGAGATTTCTGAACTGGAGAAGAGCATTCCAACTGAAAGGGAGGCTGCTGTGCAAGAATACTTAAGTTCTTCGACCTTTCATCTTGCTATTAAACCCCACTGTGCTCAAGAAGCTCGCTTTGAAAAAAGGAAATGGATGGCCGTCCTTGATCGTTATGATGATGGGAGCATTCTTCGAAAATACCACGAAGATATAGATGAGCATCATCGAAAGGGCGAGACATTTGTCCTTGCTGTTGATCCTAGCAGCGAAGATGAGTCTGATAATGAAGGTAGTGCTGATGCACAGACTCAGCATGGTGAAGAGGGTCTTGGGGATGCAGAGGATGATGGTAAGACGCGGAGTGATACTGCCAGGGGTTCGGCTTCAGATGAGAATGAATAGCAGTGTCTTTACTATCTGCATGTATTCTGGATGTAGTAGTCTGATGTGTGTATAACATGTGCCCATGTTATAAGCTTGAGAGTTTTGGATTTTAGGTGTTTATGAGTGTTTGCACTATTATTAATGCATGTTTGGCTATGTATGAATAGATCTATTGTTTGGATATAAGCCCTTGTTTGGTTGTTCCTTTCTTTGTATAGTCTTGTCGACACATACTTAGATTTTGTTTCGTGTTGGATATATCTGCTTTGAGGTTTCAACACTTGAGTGTTCCATTGCTAGGAATGTAAAAGAGTGAGGGCTGAGTTGGCTAAATTACCTCTTTATTGAATTCATTGCCAAATGGCCTTCATTACATAGGATGCCGAACGGCTATAGCTCAACACTTGTACATCGTGAGTCTATTTGTAGTAGTACTTCAAGTGATCAGCGTTCCATGGATGGCCAAGGGTCTTGCCATCGGAGCTTCTAAGTGTGTAAGAGCCAGGGCGACTGATGCCAATGACTTCATACGGTCCATCCCAGTTTGGACTAAGTGTGCCTTCACTCGGGACTCTGTCGCAGAGTAATCTTTTCTTTAAGACCCAGTCTCCTATTTTGAAAGAACGAGGCTTGACCCTAGAGTCATAATAGTTGGAGATGCGCTGCTTGTAGGCGACATTCCTCAAGTGAGCTTGGTTTCTGTGTTCCTCGACTAAATCCAAGTTGAGGGTGAGTTGTTTGTCATTTTCACTTTGAATGTAGTTCTGGACTCGGAATGTTGCTTGCTCGAGCTCAACAGGGACAACCGCTTCTGTGCCAAAGGCAAGTGAGAATGGAGTTTCTCCTGTTGAAGTCCGATATGAAGTGCGATATGACCAAAGAACTTGGGGTACAAATTCTGGCCAACAACCTTTAGCTTTGTCCAAGCTGGTTTTCAAAGTGCGCTTGATTATTTTGTTGATGGCCTCAACTTGTCCATTAGACTGGGGATGAGCTGGAGAGGCAAAGCATAAGTTGATGTTGAACTTAGAGCAGAACAACCTGAACTTCTTGTTGTCAAACTGTCGCCCATTGTCAGTGACTATCGCATTGGGAATGCCGAATCTACAAAGGATGTTCTTCCACACGAAGTCTTCTATCTTTGCCTCAGTAATGGTTGCCAAGGGTTCTACTTCGGCCCACTTTGTGAAGTAGTCCACTGCAACGACTGCGTAACAGACTTTGCCCTTCCCTGCCGGCATTGGGCCGATCAAATCAAGTCCCCACTGGGCGAAGGGCCAAGGGCTGATCATAGGAGTAAGAGGCTCTGGAGGGGAATGAGGAATAGTTGCATATCGTTGACATTTGTCACATGAGCGGGATACTTTGATGGCATCCTGGTGGAGTGTTGGCCAGTAATATCCTTGGCGAAAAATCTTGTGTGCTAGGGACCGAGATCCAGCATGATCTCCACAGACTCCCTCATGTATTTCCCGAAGGACGATTTCCGCCTCGGCAGGCGTAAGACACCTTAAGTATGGCAGGCTAAAACCTCGCTTATAGAGTTGATCATTGATGATCAGGTAGCGGGTAGACTTGTATCGAATTTGCTTAGCCTGGACTTTATCATTTGGGAGGGTGCCATGAGCAAGGAAATTATAGATCGGGGTGATCCAACTATCCCCCTGTTGTAAGTTGCATACTTCTGCGGCCATGGTGCTTGGTGTTGCCAACAGTTCGACATGAATTTTTCTTCCAATCTTGTCTTCCACAGCTGAGGCGAGGCGAGCCAGGGCGTCTGCATGACTGTTTGCCGCTCGAGGAACTTGGGTGATCTGGTAGTGGAAGTGCTTGAGCAAAAGTTGTGTTTGCGCAAGATATGCTGCCATGGAGCTGTCCTTAGCATCAAAGTTGTTGGTAACCTGGTTGACCACTAATTGGGAGTCACTGAAAATATCAATTTGTTTAACCCCGAAGTGTTTGGCCAAACGTAATCCTGCTAGAAGGGCTTCATACTCGGCCTCATTGTTTGATGCCTTGAATTTGAAACGAAGAGCATACTCCATTGCTACTTTGTCGGGCGTAGTCAAGACTAGTCCCGCTCCACAGCCCTGTTGGTTGGATGAGCCATCAACATACAGACTCCATGCTGAGGTCATTGATTCTACTTTCTGAGCTTTCGATGGTAATGAAGCTACTGCTTCAGGTGTAGAAGCAATGTCAACAGGATATGTGAAGTCGGCGATGAAATCTGCTACTGCTTGGCCTTTTTCGGCTGGTTTTGGTTGGTAGGAGATGTCAAACTCACCCAATGCTATCGCCCATTTGATCATTCGTCCAGACGTGTCAGGACTCTGGAGTATCTGTCGAAGAGGGTGATTGGTAAGCACGATGATGGCGTGTGCTTGGAAATAAGGGCGAAGTTTCCGAGCAGACATGACCAATGCTAGAGCTAATTTCTCAATGTTGGAGTATCGTGTCTCCGCATCTTGTAGGGCCTTGCTAGCGTAGTAGACGGGCCGTTCGACACCACTGTCCATTCGAATAAGAACAGAACTGACTGCTGAAGCCGAAACCGATAGATAGATGATGAGAGTGTCACCAACTTCTGGTTTGGAGAGCAGAGGGGCTTTACTCATGTACTCTTTGAGGTTCCTGAATGCCTTGGCACATTCCTCCGTCCATGTAATGTACTTCTTATTTCCCTTGAGTGCTTTGAAGAAAGGAGCACATCTGTCTGTGGCCTTAGAGATGAATCTGGTTAAGGCTGCCACCTTGCCAGTAAGGCTTTGGATGTCTTTTGAAGTTATTGGCTCTTTCATGTCGAGGATTGCTTTGATCTTTTCAGGGTTAGCTTCAATGCCTCGTTGGCTAATCATGAAGCCTAAGAATTTGCCAGAGCCCACGCCGAAGGCACATTTGTTGGGGTTCAACCTCATTCGATACCTCTTTAGAATGGTGAAAGTTTCAGATAGGTCGGTGATGTGTTGGTCAGCATGTTTGCTTTTGACTAGCATATCATCAACGTAAACTTCCATGTTCTTCCCAATTTGTTCGGCGAACATTGAATTGACCAGTCTCTGATAAGTTGCTCCTGCATTCTTTAGGCCGAAAGGCATGACTTTATAGCAATATAGTCCCCTGTCAGTAGTGAAGGCCGTGTGTTCTTGGTCTGAGGGGTTCATGAGGATTTGGTTGTATCCTGAATAAGCGTCCATAAAGCTCAAGAGCTCACACCCTGCCGTAGAGTCTATAAGCCTGTCAATAAGAGGAAGAGGGAAACTATCTTTCGGACACCCTTTGTTTAGGTCGGTGTAGTCAACACACATCCTCCACAAGACCTTTTGAAGCGAAAGACTTTCTTTGGTCGGATTTTTCCTAACAAGGACCACATTTGCTACCCATGTCGGGTAATTGACTTCGCGGACAAAGCCTATGCCTTTGAGTTTTTCAACTTCTGCTTTCATTGCCTCGTATCGTTCAGCGTCATAAGATCTTCGCTTCTGTCTCACCGGCTTGATCTTGGGGTCAATACTCAAACGATGACAGATGACATCGGGAGAGATGCCTGGCATGTCCTCGTATGACCAGGCGAAGACTTCAGTGTTCTCTTTCAAAAAAGATATCAATGCTAACCGAAGGGGTGGTGACAATGTGGTGCCAATATTCACCATGCGGTCTGGATGATCTCTTGAGATAGGTACCTTCTCCAACTCTTCAGCAGGTTGGGCTTGCCGGGTGAAAGAGTCATCTCGAGGATCATCGGGTTGATTGTTGCTATCAGGAAGATCCAAGGTCGCTTCATCTAGGCTGGTCTTTGTGACTTGGTCATGTACAGACAGGGTTTCCTTGGGTCCGGGCAAGTGTTGTTGCTTAACTGAAGTGTTGTAACATGATCGTGCACTAAGCTGATCTCCTCTGATGTAGCCGTTGCCATGGGGGGTTGGAAATTTCATCAACAGCATATGCGTGGATACCATAGCCTTGAGATCATTGATGCCTGTGCGCCCAAAGATGACATTGTATGCCGTTGGGCAGTCAACCACTAGGAAGTTAGTGGTAATGGTAGCCGTGTAAGGGCCTGTACCAATAGTAAAGGGTAAATGTATGCTCCCTAAGGGTTGCACGATATCACCGGAGAAGCTTATCAGAGGAGAAATCGAGCGATCGAGCAAGTGTTCAGCTACACTGAGTGCCCTGAAAGCTTCGGCAAACATGATATTGACCGAAGCCCCTGTGTCTACGAGGATTCGTCGAACATCAAAGTTGGCTATGTGAGCCTCCACGATCAATGGGTCGTTATGAGGGTAGATGATGCCTCTTTCTTCCTCAGGGTAGAAACATATCGGATCCCAGTTAGGTTTTTGATACTTCCCTCCCCTGATGTCTTCCACGTGAAACACTTGGTGACCAGGCCTCAGACTTCGTTCACTGTTTTTCATGGCCCTATTGGAAGATTCAGATATGGGTGTGCCGCCGCTTATGGAATATATGACATTCACCTGGCGTTGGTTACGGTTATCCCTTTGAGGGTGAAGAAGGAATTGATCAATTTTTCCTTCTCGTGCCAAAGCTTCAATACGATCACGGAGGATGATACATTTCTCGCTATCATGGCCGTTATGCTCATGGTAGCAACAAAACGTGCCCGCGTTATTCGGGGGCGTGTAATCTGGGTGCCTCGGCTTTGGCTTTGGTATCAGGTGAGCTATGCTGGGGTAAATGGCCGCGCATGTGGCATTCAAGGGCGTGTATGTCTCATACCTTGGGGTAGGGGGTATCTTGACGCGGGTTTGACCCACTGCATTGACTGCCTGGGGGCGAGCGTTATTGTGGCGATACCCTTGGTTATCGGGATAGTGTCCCTTACTCTTTTTACTGAAAGGAGAGTGGTGAGGATGGAAATCTTTCCTCTTGCCTTGAAATTGATATGTCTGTTGATTCGGTGAAGCATTATGCAAGGCATGGGGAGGTGCCACTGCTGTTTGGGAAGTCGAGGTCTTCTCATTTAGGTGAGTCTGGCTTCCACCTCCCACTTGTTGATAAAGGATGGTTGTAGGGGGTTTCTCCTGATATGTCTTTGCCTCGGCGGAGGCATGGTTATAAGCATGCGCCATCACCTCAGAGTAAGTCTTCCAAGTATTGGCATTGATCATGTATTTAAAGAAACAATCACGTAGGCCTGCCATGAAGGCTTTGAGGGCAGTCTTGTCGTCTGCCTCGGCACACCGGGAGTATTCATGGCTGAAGCGGCCAGCATACATACGTAATGACTCGTCTGGCTTCTGGCGGATAGTGTACAAGTCATCTGCAGAGTGCAAGCGATCGGTTTGGAAAATGTGTTTGGAAACAAATAGTTTCCTCAATTCCTCAAATGAGTCTACCGTCTCAGGTGTAAGACGACAATACCAATTTAGAGCTCCGCCAGAGAGGGTGGAGGGGAAGAGAAGACATCGCTCTTCGTCGGTGTGCATCCGGTATGCCATGGTGGACTCAAAGAGGTTAAGGTGCTCAATCGGGTCCTCTTTCCCAGTATAAAGTTGCAAGCCAAGCTTCTGCTTTGTCTTTGCTTGAAGGGGGGTGTTGAGGATCCTCCTTGTAAGAGGGCCAGGCCTGGGTTGGTTCCAGTCAGGTATTTCAGCCTGACGTTCAGCCTTCAACTTGTTTACTTCCTCAAGAAGTTGTAGGACAAGGGGGTCCTGAGTGGAGTTATGTGTCACTGGAGCTTTCTTTCGTAAATCTCCATCTCCTCTTGGAATTAGGAAGGTTTGATTAAGGGCATGTGATTTTTCCCTGGACTCGCTGTACTGGCTTCCAGGGTATGTCTGTCGGAACACCTCTGAGTCCCCTGTACCCTCATGTCTCTCTAGGACCTGTTGCCCATTCCCCAAATTGGTGGCCGGCTTGGGCCGTGGCAGGGGACCGAGTCTCTCAGAAATCCTTGGGTCATTAATCTTTGAGCTTATATGGATGGAATTCTCTCGACGTTGCTTCAGGAAATCCCGACAATCGCGAAAGACGGCTTTCGATCCTTCTGCCCCTTCAGCAAAGAGGTGTCTCCCTCCACTTCTCATGGTTCGGGTCGAAGCAACTGGGTTAAGAGAAGCCTCATGTTGATTATCAAGTCGAGGGGTAATCTGTTCCCTATCAGGGATATCTATGTCGAATGCATGTGACCCTCCATGTTGGAGGGCACCCAGTTGATGGTTGACTTCCACGGGGGCAACAAGCTCGCGTGTCTGAGCTTGCCTAGCTTCGTGGAGTGTCTCGAAGAGCTTATCATATTGCTCCTGGAGGACCTCATTCCTCATTGCTATCTTGTTGTTCTGAGCTTCCAACTCATCGACTTTAGCTTGAAGAAGAACTCGTTTTCCTTCCTTCTTTCGTTGTTTCGCACTATGTGCAAGGGGGGTGTCATTCTGTGTGCTGTGGCTTCCTTCGCTTCCCATGTTGGAGAGGGATGCCTGGTCAAAAGAAAGTGTACGAATGATAGAAACCAGCTTGACACAGCTGAAGAGAGTAGGAATAAGTGTCGGTTCCCACAGACGGCGCCAAATGTTGATGCACAAAATCAGCGAAGACTTTGGTACAACAGAAAGTGTCAGGTTTTATGACCTTCGCTTGGTTGCTTCGGTCACTAGTGAGGATAAGTATGTAAATGAATAGAGACAGATAAGCAAACACAGGATGTACGTGGTTCACCCAGATTGGCTACGTCCACGGAGTAGAGGAGTTCTTATTAGTAGTGAAGGGCTTACACAAGTACAAAGGATCAAGCTCTCAATTTAGTGAGTTCTTGTGAATGATTTAACACAAATGGCATTAGGCAATATTGTGGGGGAATGACCCCTATTTATAGAAAAACTTGTAGCTTTGTCACATTGACATGTGTCATGTTATGATTGGTTCTTGATGTTGACACGTGCTGCGCTCTGATTGGCTTCTAATCTTGACACGTGTCGAGTAGTGATTGGCCTCCTGGTCGGAGGGGAACTCTTCTGGGTCCTTGACAGTATAGCGTTGGCCGGTGCTCGGTAGTTTCGGGATTGGTCAAGTATGGTACAAACAAGTTTTATTTTTAGATCTTGCTATTGACTTGACAGCGGTGGAAGAGAATGGAATTTTTTTTTTGACAAACGATATTATCTACGCTAAGGAGGTGGAAGAGTGGGTTAAACTTCACAATAGGCTAGCAATAATGAGGTTCAAATTCTCCTTTGGCGAGAATCGAACTTAAGACCTCTCACTTACAAGTGCAGATGAATATCACTATGAGAACGAAATTAAATAGAAATAACAGTAGGTATTATTTTAAGTTGGGAGTAGAAAGATAATTGTAGGGTTCATATGAAATTTCTCTTTGACAAACTTTTTGGTAACTCTTAACACCCAAAGTTTAGGTGGAGAAGAGTTTTGTAATCTAACCTCTAATCTATCAAATCTATCATTTGACAGAAAAAAAAAATCGAAGTAGAGAAGTGTTGTAATCTAACCTCAAATCTATAAATCTATCATTTGACATAAAAAAAATTAAAAAGAAAAAAAACCAAAGTTTTAACCAACAACTCTACAAACCCACTCCCAATTGGCATTTTTTGTGTGGAAGCCACATCATGCGTATACATTTCATATGTTATTTCTTCTTCCTTTTTATAATTGGTCTACTTGTTGCACCAATGATTTGGATTCTTCAGCAAAAAGGTCAAAAGAACCATATTATTTGGATTATGATTTTTGCTTTGTTTTGTTTAGAGAAACCAACCTTGATTTGGCTCCGTGATTCAAGGGCCCATTGCTGTATTAAACAAAAACCTAGGTCGACTAATCCTAGTTATGTGCTCCCAACACTTTCAAGAAACGATCGAGGGGTTCTTCTTTGCACGTCTTGGGTGGACTCTTGCACTTCTGTTTATGCATTAATAAAAACAGTGGATTCCACGTCCATTCTTGTGAGAATCCGACACAATGCACACACAAGGGTTTTTCGTAGTGGAGTGTGTATAAATAAAAGAAAAAGTTTGCTACATTGACTATTAACATTTTTTGACGGGACTACGATACATACATTTACTTAATGTAATTAATATTTCAGTCCAATATAATATTCTTTTATTTTGGTTGCATATAACTGAAAGACTTGAAGTGCAATCTAATCTATCCATAGATTGTGGCTACCAACTAAATATCAGACTTTTAAGTTGTTTAGACCATCTCTAAAGGAGATGTCAAATATGCTAAATAGGATTAAAAGACATTTAGGTGTTCTCCAATGGATATGTCATATATGATGTGGCATGTAAGTCATTTGACTCCTTACTTTCTAGCTGCCTTTTTTTTTATAGCAAACAAAGAATGAGTCAAATATATTTAATTGAATTTTTTAATACATGAGTCCCATTAACAACTAATAGAATAAAAACTACAGTTAATTTTGAGGAAAATTAATGAAAATGACTTGAAAACTTTGAGTCGGATCCCCTCTTGAGTAATAGGATGGGGATCCTCCTAACCAGATCATCTGGGGCATTGAAATTTAATCCAACGGTTATAATAATTATAACTTTTAAAGGGCCCTCTGTTTGTAGCCGTTAAATCAAATTTCAATGGCCCAGATGGCCTGGTCAGGAGGATCCCCACCCTATGCTCAGGAGGGGATCCGGTTCCAAGTTTAAGGATAAAGTAAATAGTACCAATATTGATTTTTTAGTGTAAAAATGTGGTTTTTCATTAAAGTGAACAATACCGGAATCTTTTTGTTAAAATTCCCATTAGTTTTGATTATTTTTTAATAGTTAATGTAACTCTAGGCCCAATAAAATAATAAAATAAATATTTAACACATCCATTGGAAAAGAAGAGAATTTAGCACTTTTATTCAATTTGCCACATCAACCATGAAATAAAATTAAAAATAATGCTAAATCCTAATGCTAAATTGAATACTAATGCTAAATCCTCTTATTTTCCAATGGATGCGTCAAATATGTATTTTATTATTTTATTGGATCCAGAGTTACATTAACTATTAAAAATAATCAACATTAATTTTAGTTTTTATTCTATTCATTGTTAATGGGACCCATAAATTAAAAATATTTGACTCCTTCTTTGTTTGCTATAAAAAAAAGACAGCTAGAAAGTAAGGAGTCAAATGACTCAGCTCCCACATCATATTTGGCATATCCATTGGAGAACATCTTAATATCTTTTAATCCTATTTGACATATTTGACATCTCCTTTGAAGATGATCTAACTGATCTTAGAACTAATTATCATGATGGCGTGGGCACCGATGTGCTTTAGCACGATGCTAGGCGGTTCATCCTCCTTAGACCTTCTTATCTCTTTATTCTTAATGACCAATCTCTTTGCTTTGTATTCACTTGCAAGACATCAAAATGTGTAAATATTAGATTATTACTATTCTTATATCGATCACACATTAAATAAATTCACCTAATCAATTATTATCTGATTCAAGATGACAACATAATATTTCGACTGGTAAATCTCCTTGTATGTATCAATATGTATATATAGGTCTAGCAAACAAGTCGTATTTGTTGTGTTCGTGTTGTGTCAAACCTGTTATTTTAACAGTTCTGAACATGTGATTCGATAACGACCCAATTTGTTAAAGGGTTGTGTTATTTTGTGTCGGGTTAATGGGTTGTGCAAGAAATTATCATGCCTAATGTCTAGATATGACAAACAATATCTTATTGAGTTCTCAACGGGTGACCCGATTCATTAATTGGTTTTTAACGAGGACCCGATATGACCCCAATCGTTAATTGGTTGACCCGAAACCTATTTTTTTTTTTTTTTTTTTTTGTCGAATTTACAGGTTATGTAGGAAATTGTAAGGCCTATGTTTATATATTGCATGTTGATGATTATGAGATGATATCATCCTTGGCAACACTCCTATATGAAAGGGAATATTTTATGCAAATGTACAATTAATACCAAATATTTTTCATTCCTCCCATTTGCACGTCAACAAGGCTCATCATCTGTTTAGGGGAAAGAATATTTGCCAACTTAATCGGTTTATAATTATCAATTTAACCTTTTCGACTACAACGTGGGATCTCAACAAATACAGATCAAGAATATAAAATTGGAGATGTGACATCAAAGAGAAGGATCTCGGTCTATTGGTGTTCACTTTGAGTCGAATGGCTTGCATGCCTGTTGGCGTTAGACAGAAAATTTAAGGAGGAATGGTCCATGAACTAGCTTAAATTCTTGGTCTCTGTACTGTCGCTTTAGTATCAACCGTGAACAGACAAAGGCTAATTTGTATGTGACAGCAGCCACCCCAAAAGCAGACCACTCTACAACATGGTACACATCAAGCCAATAAGCACCTTAATTTTGGTTCTGTCATGGGCTGTACACGTGCGATCCCTGTGGAAAAGGATCATCCCCGGTTCTTTTTTCTAGGGATCTTAAGGATTCTGTGATTGTGACCGTTCATCGTATATGTGCGGTCAATTTTCGTTGTGTACTATTTATATTTAATTTTAAATTTTAAATTTTAAAATAATTTTTGAACGCACGATATATGATGAACGGTCACGATTACGAGATCCCTAGGAAATGATACTTTTCCGATCCCTGTCAACATCGGTTGCTTATAACTATGTGGAGTTTGTAGCATCTCTGTCCCCCGTTTTCAAAGCTATTGGATACCCACCACCCTTGCCCCAAGTCCTAAACCTAAAGTTGGAACAGAAGTTCTTATTTCCAAATGAGTGGATAACTATGGACCATTCGTTCTAGAATTAGCCCATGTTCCAAATTTATTGATGGTCCCTTAAACAAGTGATTTTTCGTAGTACTATTGACTAGTTTTAGTTAATGTTCTAAAAGATGCTAAATAGTAGTTGAGCGGTGGGTTGGGGCTGAGACTTAGCGCCTAGGCGAATTTTAAGGAATAAAATAGGAAAATGATAAATTCATATTTTTTTAGTCTCCTAGACATCTATGTTTAGTTTTCGTCGTGATTTTGTTTGATTTATACAATTTAATGGTTAAAAATAAAGAGATGAGTATGAAAAGCAAAAAAAATGGTGTGTAAAAATCACTTTACAATATAAACAATAAAATAAAAAGTAAACTCTAAGTTTATGTGTTAAAAAATAGAATCAAATCCGTCTCCAAATTGGATTTGAAGTGGATAATTTGTTCCAAAGACTTGGAACCTTAGAAGGGCTCTCGAATGAAACACCTAGCATAAAATTGGTATCACTAATCAAATATCCAACATTTTCACTAAAATGATCACTTAGTACTACGGTCTGCTGGTATTCCTCTCCTTTTATAAGTGAGAAGTCTTAGGTTCGAATCTTGTAGATGACAAATTCCATACCAAATTCAGTTATTATGTGGTTTAGGCGAACTTTCTCTTTCTTTAGTATAAAATATAAAGAATTTTAACGAAAAGCTCCCGATACTGTTCACTTAAACAAAAAACCATATTTTTACATTAAAAAGTCACTATTCACTTTACCTTTTATTTTTCCCTTATCGTTAAAACTTGAAGTTTACAAATCATTTTCATTAGTTTTTCTTAAAATATATCATTGTACTCAAAATATAAAAGGATAAAAAAAAAACATTTTCATTAAAGTGAGATTAAGAGATTTGCTTTGCCTTTGTGCGACCCGTCAACATCGATCATCATGTACTAATCAAGCTGACCTGTCTATATGGACAAGTGTCGCCTTCAAATCCACCAGGCATAAACCTTTCATTAGGGTCCATGGATTTATAGGTGAAGGTTTTGACCTCCTCTCGCGCGCACGAGAGAGAGAGAGAGAGAGAGGAGTCCCAAGTCTTTGAATGAGAAAGCAGGCTGTGCACGATTGGGATTTGGGACCGGGGAGACTGGGACCGGGAGACGCGTTGTACAGTTTATTAATTCAAAGCCGATTGAGAAAGAGTTAACAACTTGAATCTTATTCACTGCCGCACGGCAACTCGATTCGATATAACATCATGTGGAGAAATTTTTACATATCATTGTTTCAATGTAACGAGACCTCATTGTAACGGTGAATTAGTTTCAAGCAATTTTTCTCCCATTAAAGAATACATGGTATGAATACACCATTTTATAGCGTCTTAAACCAATTATATGGTAACTAAGAAAAGGAAGTTCATGATATTATGATATTGCGGCTCAAAATTAGAATGTTGAATAAGAATTTTGGAATTAGCGATCGATCGAACGAACGACCGATTATAACCTAAGTCTTATGCATTGTAAATAAGAACCTTCGGGGTTAGTTTATTGTGTATGCCTCACCATAAGTGTAGAAAGTTTTATCTAATTGAGTTTTGGGTAGAGGTCACTATTTTGATTTATGAGTGTGTGGCTTATTTGAGTGGCAAACTTATGAGAGTCAATTTGTGAGTTTGAGAGTTAGAGAACAATTTGAGAGGATGTCCTATGTTTATTTTGAGTTCTTTACTCATTTGGTTTTAGGGTTTGTGATTTGAGGAGTTTGGGTTGTGAGAGTTAAACTCTCTTTTGTAATTTTCATTTTTTAGTGAATTTCTTCACAATGCTTCTTATGTGGGTTTAGGGTTTTACGCTGAACTACTTAAATATGTTGCGTTATGTTTGAGATTGTTTGTTTTCTTTTTCACCTACGACGTTAATATTTGACATTTTGTAAGAATTTGCTTTTGCATAAAAGCAAAACACATGATGACTTTTTTAGTGATAATAACAATTCCCTCTAAATTTTCAATTCCATGGAACAAGTGTACACACTTTTAAGTGTATTCTTCAATCTTCATCATACAATATGGCAAGTCCACTCAATGAATTTTCTTTTTCACTTCTTTACGATTTAAATTAATGAAGATAATCAATACTTCATTGCGAACTTATAAAGAAAAAGTGTCGAATGACGTTTTTGAACTGTCACTAACAATTTCCTTCTTTATTTATTATTGTCCTTAGCCCATTCTATAATCTTAGCCCATTTGTATCTAATTGAGGGAAAAAGAGGTTGCAACCCCCTTTAATCAAGAGTACTTATTTATTTATTTGCTTGATCAAGACAATATTCATCTTCATGCCACTAACTCCAATAGCTAAATTGAGTATACATACTTCTTCTTCTCTTATTTCCTTTCTTTCAAATGTGATTTACTTACAATTCAATAACTTGTGTTCTTTCTAATTAACTAACAAATGTGATTATAAATCACTTAGCAACAAATGGGCTCATTCGAACATCTAAAAGTAGGCATTAATAATTGTCCATCTCCTAGCGGTCATTAGATTGAATCAAATGACGTCTAATAGGATAATTTTTTCAGTGTGCTGGGAACGCGACTCGGTACACCAGTTATTATACAAGTGGTTGAATACTTGAAAATAAATTTCAACCACTTGTATCATGCATTTGATGTACCGAGTCGTGTTTCCGATACACTGAAAAATTTCTTGTCCAATAAATACACGCTTAGGTAAATATAACAATATTTTACTATATCCTTTTATGAGCATTTGAAATTTTAAAGAAATTATTTGTTGTAAAACGCAAGGTCAATTTATGGTTGGAATTCATAATTGACCTTTGGCATAAGGGATGATGTGTAGGGTAAGAAATCATAATTACATGAAAAGGAAAGGACCCCATTGCAAAAGAAACTGTGCTCCACAACATAGGTAAAACCGTAAAAGAAAAAAAATAAAATAACCAGGGTAAATTTAAAAAAAAAGAAGAAAAAGAAACGAAAACTAAAGTTAGCAGTGGGTATTTGGGGTTTGTCCGATTGAGACACTAAAAATGGCAAACATATTTCCACCATCATTCCTTTCTTGCTTCCTCCAACTGTCTGGTCCGCCAGCGCTTCTCGGAGCCAAATCCGGAATCGAAGACCGATGTGTTGAATCCGTTGTTCGAATTCAACGAAGCAAGAAAAGAAAACGAGGAGAAAATAGGAAAAGAAAAATAAGAAAAAAAAAAAAAAAAACACCAGAAACAGAGAAAAGGCCAGGCATTGGAACCAACCAAACCTTTTTGCTTTTCCCATCAATCCAACAGTTCGATTTTTTTTTCTGGGTTTTTAATTTTTATTTTTTCAAAATCTGGAGTACCCACTTCACAAAAACCCACAAAAAACAAAACCCAGATTTGGTTTTTTTGTTTTTTGATTCCCTCCATTGTTTACTCTTCTGGGTTTGTTCCAGAAATGGTTGCTTTCCCCTGCTGCTTCTGAAGCACATACATTGTCTGTATCTGGAGAGAGAGAGAGAGAGAGAGAGAGAGAGAGAGAGAGAGGGAGAGGGGTTTTTTGATCTGGGGATTTGATGAGCCTGAGCCAAGAGGAATGTGAGGAAGGTGAAGAGAGAGAGGTGGCTAAGCAGAGGGAGGCTTCAGAGAGATAATGAGCAAAGAGTTCAGATTCATTGTAAAGGCCTGGGAAGCAACTGTGCGCAAAACACACACTGGTGGAAAGAAAAGGGCCAACCCTTTATTCACAACAATGTCCGTAGCCCCTGCAGATCATGAGCCTGGTGAAACCTATCACGACGAGAAGGTCCTCGCCAATGGCGACTTCTACACCGGCGAATGGGTCGATAACTACGCCCACGGCCAAGGTAAGTACCTGTGGACCGATGGGTGTATGTACGTGGGCGAATGGCAGAAGGGTAAGACGGCGGGTAAAGGAAAATTTAGTTGGCCTTGTGGTGCCACTTATGAAGGTGAGTTTAAGAATGGATATATGGATGGTAAGGGAACTTACATAGGTTCTTGTGGGGATACCTATAGAGGTTCATGGGTTATGAATTTGAAATATGGTCAGGGGACTAAGAGCTTTGTCAATGGGGATTACTACGAGGGTGAATGGCGCCGCGGGTTGCAGGACGGGCAGGGGCGGTATCAGTGGAAAAATGGGAACCATTACATTGGCCAATGGAGGCATGGAAAGATTCATGGGAATGGGACCATGATTTGGAGCAATGGGAATCGGTATGATGGGTCTTGGGAAGAAGGTTTGCCAAAAGGAAATGGCACGTTTCGGTGGGCTGATGGGAGTTTCTATGTGGGAGTTTGGAGTAAGGAGTCGAAGGAGCAGAATGGAACTTACTACCCAGCAGGATCGTCGGGTGGTCATGTGGATTGGGATCCTCAGGAGATGTTTGCAGTGGACTTGAATGATTGCAAGGTGTGTCCGCAGGAAACTATTTCGACATACCCTTCGCAGAAGACTCTGAGTTGGCCTGGAATTGAAGGGGAGTTCTTGAACAAGCAGCATATTTATAAGAATGGGAACGAAGGCAATGTGAGGCCTAGGAGATCTTCCGATGGGAGGGCAAGTAATTATAGTAGGTCATCTAATGGAGATAGCATGTTTGATGGAGCTGATAGGAGCTCAAGAGATGGAAATGCTGGATTTGAGTTGGAAGGTTCGGTTGCGAAAGGGATTAGACATCAGCATTTGAAAGTTCAGCCAATGAAGAGACAGGGGGTGACAATAGCTAAAGGGCATAAGAACTATGAGCTTATGCTTAATCTGCAGTTGGGAATCAGGTATATGCGATTCCTTGTTGTCTTCTGCCCTTCATTCGCACCTGGTTTTGTTTTGTCAATGTTTTCGAGTCGATCATATTCAAAGAAACGATTCATTAGAAGCTTTTTAGTTGCTTGGTATCCATTCACACATCCGTAATTCCTATTTCTCTCTTCTCACATGGTCCATCTTAGCTTATGATGACCTTCCCCATTCAGGTTCATGTTTTGTGATAAGTGCTTTGCTTCAATGTTTTAGAAGGTTGTTGGAGCTCTCTTTGTCAAAGAGAAATCTTAGAAAGGCCTGTGAAATTTCTCCGAACATGGGGAAATTAGTCAAATTACAAGCTACATATTTTCTTTCACTAATTGCTTAAATCGTTTAGTCCATTTACCAGATTGTGAGAAAAGAGAGACGAGAGAAACATTAGATTGCGTTATAGTTTTACTCTTGAACTTTAAAAATTTGTAGAAATCTTCCTTGCATATTAACTGGTTTCTTATAGCACAGGCATTCTGTTGGAAGGCCTGCTCCAACTACATCTCTTGACCTGAAGACTTCAGCATTTGATCCCAAGGAGAAAGTATGGACAAAATTCCCCCCAGAAGGATCCAAGTATACTCCACCACACCAGTCATGCGACTTCAGGTGGAAGGATTATTGTCCTGTGGTCTTCCGGTAAGACCTTTCAAAAGTTTCTTTCGGATTTTAATTTATACCATAAGGAACTACCATCTTTGGAAGAGTTAGATAATTAACTCAGTCTCCTGTAAATACGACCTTGTCAGAATCAGTCGCTGAATATGTATCGCTCTTCTTGTATGATAAAACATTTCCTTGTCGTACATTTAAAACTCCTGATTAGTTCTGTTTGGAGCATACATGGATAACTGGTTCGCCCTATTTGTCTTTCAGGACTCTCAGGAAATTGTTCAAGGTCGATCCAGCAGATTACATGATATCAATATGTGGAAATGATGCCCTTCGAGAGCTCTCATCCCCTGGAAAGAGTGGAAGCTTCTTTTATTTGACAAATGATGACCGGTACATGATAAAGACAATGAAGAAAGCAGAAGTGAAAGTAAGTTTCAAAAATTTATTGTACCCTTTCCTCCTACTTCCTGGTCCGTTTGGACTATGGATATAGATATGTAGCTTCACAGCTCTCTTTAGATTATATTGAGTTCATTATGTTGCTACTGCCTACTATTTTTATTAATCATGACATCCTTCCAAATTAATACGTCACTGAATTCTGATTTGATTTGTTATTCTCTGCACTAAATAATGTGCTTATCTCAACTTGGCCATCACAGGTGCTTCTAAGAATGCTTCCAGCTTACTATAATCATGTTAGATCCTTTGAGAATACTCTGGTCACCAAATTTTACGGCCTTCATTGTGTAAAGTTAACGGGGACTGCCCAAAAGAAGGTAATGCTGCTGGCTAGTGAACCCTTAATTGCTTTCTGAACTTCTGAAATATTGAACTTTATAATTCCCATTTGCCAGGTGAGATTTGTCATTATGGGGAATCTATTTTGCTCCGAGTTTGCAATTCACAGGCGGTTTGATTTAAAAGGCTCTTCGCTTGGCCGTACAACTGATAAACCTGAGTCGGAAATTGATGCTACAACAACTCTTAAAGATCTCGATCTTAATTATATATTTAGGTTGCAGAAGGTTTGGTTTCAAGAGTTCTGCAGGTATATTTTTATCTCTCTGTCTGTCACTTTTCGTTTAGGATATCAAAGATTATTAGAGCACTCTCCTTCATTCATAATCTACTGTTATGCTGTTATAGAACAGCTAGGGAGAGTCGCCATCATTAGTCATTGACTGATGTATATATAACTCCGATGTCAATTTTCTCAGTCACTATGCTTATTAGGAGGAACTTGGTGAGAGAAAAATAGTTCCTCGGTCAAATTGTTACAAATGTGGATTATACTTGTCTCTTCTATCATCTACAACCATTGATGTTGAACAATAGTTCCTTGGTGCTAAAGCTTGAACTTTAGAACTCTTCTGCAGTTTCAATTATCATCAAAACTCAAAAGTAACTAATGCCTGATTTTAGGAATAAGAAATGGTTGATTGAGTTGGTGGAGCGTATGATCTTCGGAAAAAGAAATGGATTACACTTGAGTGCTATGTGCATATGTGAGAATGTTTCGGTACATTAGAAGTTAGATACGGAATATTTTAGCAGTTGTGTATTAGTCTAGTTTCTCTTTCTGAGTTGAAGTCTACCTCAATGCAGGCAAGTGGACAGAGATTGCGACTTTCTTGAACATGAAAGAATAATGGACTACAGTCTCTTGGTTGGTCTTCATTTCCGAGAAGCTTCATGCACGGAAAACCCCAAAACTCCAGACCAAACATCTGGAGCTCGTACTCCAACTGGTTATTTCTAGACCTTTCTTCCGTTATTCATACATCTCATAAATGCAAAGCAAAGCCTTTCTGAACGCATGAATTATGTTCCAACCTTACAGGAAATGGCGACCCTGACAATGGAACCCCGCGCCTTTCTAAAGTTGACATGGATCGGCTTCTTTCTGATCCAAACAGGTAGAAATGAATCCATTTAAAATTGTGCCAAATTTTCATCTTTCAAAGAGATCCCTGGTAATAATCAGTTTATTCGATTTCGCAATGCATTGTTGCAGGCGGTCTTCTATTAGTTTAGGTATTAATATGCCAGCATGGGCCGAAAGGACAGTGAGAAGAAATGATTGTGAGCCTCAGTTGGTTGGAGACCCAACGGGAGAACTGTACGATGTCATTCTGTTTTTCGGTATAATTGACATACTACAGGACTATGATATCAGCAAAAAGCTCGAGCATGCATACAAGTCATTCCAATACGATCCGACCTCAATCTCTGCTGTTGATCCGAAGCTATACTCCAAACGCTTTCGTGCTTTCATCTTCAGAGTTTTTGTAGAAGACACATGACGGTATAGTTTGACCCCCAGATTTTAACTCGAAGCTTGGCAGTCATCCCTGTATAGTCATCGGTCTGTAGCGGAAATGACAATGCTTTTAGAACTAGCAGAAGCATCGGTTACATGGTCAATGGAGCTTGAAAAGTTGCTGCCATGGGGAGCATGCTTCGGCGTATTTGTTACTGCATCATTCCCCGGTGTCATAATCTCTTTTAATTTATAGTCACAGATATATGATATGTTCTGGTTAGGGATTAAAGTTGTAAACCAGAGTTACTCGAAGCCTTTTGGAATTGTAAATGAAAAAGTAAACCAAAAGGGGTGTGGAATTACAGTGGATTTCAACGTTGAATGAGAAATGTACAGGAGATGAACGGATAGTTGATCATGCCTTTACAATTGGATGAACTATTCTCGTATGCTGTTATTCCACCTTTATATATTTCTCAAGACGAAGCCAGAGATCCATATGGACGGAGTATTCTCAAATAACAAAGTCACAAATTAAAATACTTAAGAATTTTACTAAACAAAACACGTATATAAATTCTCAAGGTTTTTCATACAATATATTATAATATCTCTCGACGCATTTACATGTTTTGAAAGCGTTGAGTAGCAACTTCATTACCAATACCATCAAATGTCCCTCTTTACAGAATAACCATATTATCATTCATCCTTGATCTCTTATCCAATTTCTCAATCGGTTTTTCAGAAATTTGCTAACCTAGAATGCTTTATAACGTCGAATTACTATATGCATTATGTACATTTGTCCACCAAAAAGCTAAGTGGGCATCCGCCCCAATTGGGCCCAAGGTAGTCCGTCCATTTTTCAGAAATTTGCTAACCCAAAATGCCCTATTACGTGGAATTACTTTATGCAATATGTATATTTGTCCACCAAAAAATTGAGTGGGGGCAACCGCCCCCATTGGGCCAAGGTGGCTTAGTCCATGTTTGTGAGAAACTTCAAATTCCCAAGAGATTTCGACAAAGTAAAAAAAAAAATGCATCGTAAAATAATTAGATACGAGAAATTAGACATGCGAATATTACAAAAACATGCCAGAGAGGTTTGCAAAATAATAAATAAAATATTTACTTATCTTTCCGCGGGTGTAGATCTTGCGGTTAAAGTTTCACTAATCCAACGGCTAAAGTTTCCTTGCATTTTCTTTTTCTTTTTTCTTCTTTATTTTTTCAAATGATTTCGAAATTGCTTTTGGTTCCAACGGTCTTCGCCCTTCTCCCCAAAGAAGCTAAACCCTCGACGTCTTTGAAGCCTGAAATTCATTTCTTCTCTAATCGCCATGGATTGATAGCAGTACCGAAATGGAGGTTTTCCATCTGCGGAAAAAACAGTAAGAAAACTTATCCATGGATTAATTTGATAGTTCATATTCTTTCGAACTTCTGGGGTTTTAATTTCTCCAATTGAAATTGTTCATCCTCGGCCTCTAACATGATTCAACTCTACAATATGAAGGCCCTCCGATTGGTTAATTCAATATTTTCTTGTGCATTTGCATCAGAACCTAACAGTTTTGTTCTTGTTGGTCCAAAACCCTCAAACTTTTGTCTTCCAAATCAGTTGCTTTGCAGACCCATCACCTCAGAAATCTCGGAAACCCAGCATGGTTTTATAAAAGTTTGGATCCAATATATTTGAATGAATGTTCTGCTACAATTGCAGTAGAACTTATATACAAGGTTTTTACAGAGGCATGCAATAAACAAAGGACAGAAAGTGGCATCCATGCTGTCCTTGTTGAAGCAGTCAGTAACCACATGCAGTGGCCTTGCTGTCCACGTTAATAGTGCATCCACACATGCTATCCTAGCTGTGAAGGAATGATCATATTCCTTCTGTCCATATTCCTTCTGTCTAGCATCAGAGTAGAGCACCTTTAACACTCCCCCTCAAGTAGGAGTGTGGATATCAATAACACCCAACTTGCCAAGATGTGAATGGAAGGTAGGTGCTCTCAGTGGCTTTGTAAATATGTCTGCTATTTGACGTCCCGTCTGCACATGAGACGTCTCGATCTCTCCCCTCTGAATCCTTTCACGGACAGTATGACAATCTAGCTCTATGTGTTTGGTTCGTTCATGATACACAGGGTTCGCTGCAATATGTAGAGCAGCTTGATTGTCACAAAACAACCTTGCCGGCTCAGGATGATTTACACGCAAATCTTTCAACAAATTCCTCAGCCAAGTAAGCTCACAAGTCGTTGCAGCCATGGAGCGATACTCGGCTTCTGCTGAAGATCTTGCCACCGTGACTTGCTTTTTACTTTTCCACGATACAAGTGATTTACCAAGGAAGATGCAAAAACCTGTCACTGATCGTCGTGTGATCGGACATCTAGCCCAATCCGCATCACAGTAGCCAACCAAATTAAGTTGGTTCTCCGTAGGGAATAGTAACCCTTGTCCTGGTGCTTCTTTCAGATATTGGAGGAGACGATGTGCTGCTTTAAGGTGATGGAGTGTTGGTTCTTGCATGAACTGACTGAGATTATTCACTGCATACGTAATATCTGGCCTAGTGATGGTAAGGTATATTAATTTTCCAACTAGACGTCGATATCGAGTCGGATCCTTGAGGGCATCACCACCTGTTGTTGTCAACACTAAATCGGGTTCCATAGGTACCTTGGCAGGTTTTACGCCAAGCAAGCCAGCTTCTTCCAATATGTCCAGAGTATACTTTCGTTGGCAAATGGAGATCCCAGCTTTGGACCGTGCAACTTCGACACCCAGAAAATATTTTAATGGTCCGAGGTCTTTAATTCGAAAACATCCACTAAGAAATTGCTTGAGTTGACTGATAGCTTCCTCATTATTTCCTGCAATGATCATGTCGTCAACGTAGAGCAATACTACAGTAATGGAGTGTCCACAAACTTTAGTGAATAATGAGTAGTCTGCATGAGACTGTTGAAAGCCAACTTCTTGAATGGTTGATGAAAAACGTTGGAACCAGCTGCGAGATGCCTGCTTGAGTCCGTATAATGACTTGTGAAGTCGACAAACCATAGTCTCCCCCTGTCGACGATAACCAGGAGGGGGTAACATATATACTTCCTCATGGAGTGCACCGTGAAGGAAAGCGTTTTGGACATCCATTTGGTGAAGAGACCAGCTGCGAACAGCAGCAATGGTCAAGAGACAGCGGACAGTAATGAGCTTAGCAACGGGGGCGAACGTCTCTTTGTAATCAATACCTTCGCGCTGCGTGAACCCTTTGGCAACGAGGCGAGCCTTGTAGCGTTCGATGGTACCGTCGGAATGATACTTGATTTTGAAGACCCATTTACATCCAATGGGGCGTTGGTGGAGGGGTAAAGGAACCAAAGTCCAGGTGTGATTGGCTTCAAGTGCGTCAAGCTCAGAATGCATAGCTGCAAGCCAGTGAGGGTCATGGCGTGCCTGCTCATAGGAGGCTGGTTCAACTAAGTGAGAGACATTGTGAACAAAGGAACGATGAGCATGAGAGAGGCGAGCATAAGAAACATACCTGTGAAGAGGATATCGGGTGCCGGACATGGTGGAAGAGATGGCGCTGGACTGAAGCAAAGCAGCATGATGGGTCTGATAGTCACGAAGGTGGGCAGGGGGGTGTGGAATGCAGGCGGATCGACGAAGGGGAATTAGGGGCAGCGAAGGAGACGATGGTGTTGGTGGTGGCGAGGTAGGAGTGTCTGGGGTTGGAGGAAGTATGTTAGGAGTAGGATCGTCAGGAAGGGACGGAGCGGATGAGGCGGGTGATAAGGTAGGTGGATCAATAGTGGGAATGGGGTCTGAAGGTGCAGGAGTAGGGTCGTCATGGGGAACAGGTAAGACCGGGGTAGGGTGGGCAGGTTCTGGTGGTAAGTTAGCAAGAGGGAAAAGATGTTCATGGAAGATGATATCTCGAGAGGTAAAGATGCGCTTGCTATCAAGGTCGTAAACGCGATAGCCCTTCTGACCAAGAGGATATCCCAGGAAAATGCAGCGACAAGCACGAGCATCAAATTTGTGTGAGGGAGTGAGGTTGGTAGCATAGCATAAACACCCAAAAACTCGGAGATGAGTGTAGACAGGTAGTGTCCCATGCAAAAGTTTATAGGGAGATTGATGGGAAAGCAGAGGTGTTGGGAGGCGGTTGATAAGGTAACAGGCAGTTTGTACACTCTCTCCCCAGAATTTTAAAGGTAGGTTAGCTTGTAATCGTAAGGCTCGGGCAACATTTAAAAGGTGACGATGTTTGCGTTCAACGACTCCGTTCTGTTGAGGGGTGTGAGCACATGTGTGTTGAAAAAGAGTGCCATGAGTATCTAAGAAGGATCGTAGAGAGATGAATTCCCCCCCATTGTCGGCACGAAGAATTTTAATGTCACGGTTAAACTGTGTTTTCACCCAAGAAAAGAACGAGTGGATTATGGTTTGTGTGTCAGATTTAAATCGCATGAGATGAACCCATGTGAATCGAGTGAAGTCGTCTACAATGGTGAGGAAGTAACGTGCTCCAGAGGATGTATGTGTTTGGTGCGGCCCCCAAATATCACAGTGGATCAAATCAAAAGGTGTAATTGATTTTATTGAACTGGAAACAAATGATGAACGAGTTTGCTTTGCTAAGGGACAAATATCACAAACATGTGTAGAATGAAAAATAATTTCTGGAATGGTCTGGGATAAAGAGTGAAGAGGTGCCGAGGATGGGTGCCCAAGACGTTGGTGCCACAGTGTCGAGGTATGGTTGACATGGTTGGCGAGATGAGGGTTTTGTGTTGGAGTGAGGTAGTAGAGGCCATTAAACTGCTTGCCCAGGCCAATCATCTTCTTCGTAGCCATGTCCTGCACAACACAATAACCCGGGTAGAAAATTACAATGCATTTCAATGCCCAAGTTAATTTACTCACAGACAATAGGTTCACACGAAATTGTGGTACGTGCAAAACTCTATGAAGGGTGATCTTGGGTGATAGTTTAATAGACCCAATGGATTCAATCGCAGCCTGTCCACCATTTGGTAACCCAACAAAATCATGTTGGGGTCTATTATGATTATGAATGGGTGATGAGTGAGAAATATGATCTGTGGCTCCGCTATCTACGATCCAACAGGTTGTTGAATGCGGAGAATGTTGTGTAGAGTTGCAGTTGGACGTATAGATACCTGTTGCATGTGCAAGCGGCAGATTGGTACCATTCTTATTGCGAATGAGGGCCATGAGTTGATGATATTCCTCGGTTGTGAACGTTGGTTGATTGCTGGAGATGGATACTTTGGTTGCGTCAATCTGAGCAGTTGTCAAAGGGAGTGTTTCAACATTGTTGGAGGCTGGAGGTGTACGCCTATTTCTGGGCTGCACATTCTTTCCGTGCCATTTGTGTCCTTCAGGGAAGCCAATGAGAAAAAAACAACGTTCAACTGGATGTCCTCCATCACAGTAGCTGCATTTGAAAATCTTTCGTGAACTAGGGTTGTGGGTGCCATAGCCTCCTTTTGGTGCTGTTGAACGACTGGATTGCATTGCATGGGCAGTGGGTTCACGACGATTCACCACATCCAATTGGCGTTCGTGTTGGAGAACTAATCCATGGACTCGTCGTGTATCCGGGAGTGGGCTCATCATCAATATAAAGCCTCGTATGGTGGAGTAGTTCTCATTCAGTCCCATTAGGAACTGCATGACTCTCTCTTTTTCTTCCCTATCTGCATGCGCCTTGGATCCTTCGCACCCACAAGCAATGGGCTCATGGTATGATGCTAATTCATCCCAAAGAGCCTTTAATTTTGTGTAATAATCTGAAACAGACAGTTGTCCTTGTCGGTGTTCGACAATCTCTTGTCGGATTTGATAGATCCTGGAATCGTTGCCTTGCGAGAATCGATCCTCAAGATCCCTCCATGCTGCTGTCGCAGTTTTGCAGTAGAGTATACTGTGAGCAATGTTGCCTTGTACAGATTGCCAAATCCAAGATAAGACCATGTCGTTGCATCTCTGCCAAATTGAATATTTAGCATCAGTGGTTGCAGGGTTCTTGATTGAACCATCAACAAACCCTAGTTTATTTTTGGCGCTGAGAGCAATTCGCATGGAGCGGCTCCATTGGCCATAGTTGTGTCCATCGAGAAGTTGTGAGACTAAAACAAGACTTGGTGAGTCTGAATGATGTAGAGTGAGAGGATCAGATACATGAGGTATCATCTGGTCGCCCATGGGGGCTGGGTTTGATGAAGGGAAAATGGTTGTGTTTGTGGCGGAAAAAATGAGCCTTCCAGAGTCACCAAGATCGGTGCTCTGATACCATATAAAAGTTTGGATCCAATATATTTGAATGAATGTTCTGCTACAATTGCAGTAGAACTTATATACAAGGTTTTTACAGAGGCATGCAATAAACAAAGGACAGAAAGTGGCATCCATGCTGTCCTTGTTGAAGCAGTCAGTAACCACATGCAGTGGCCTTGCTGTCCACGTTAATAGTGCATCCACACATGCTATCCTAGCTGTGAAGGAATGATCATATTCCTTCTGTCCATATTCCTTCTGTCTAGCATCAGAGTAGAGCACCTTTAACAGGTTTCAAAGTCAATTACCTCATAAACACATATGGGTTGTCCCCAGAAGAAGCAATTTCAGTATCCAAAAGGGTGAAGCTGGAATCTCCAAAAAAAGCAGAATCTGTTTTGGCCCTTCCGAGAAACCATGGACTATCCCAAACCCAGATATCAAAGCTTGTTAGGTCACGTCCACCGATAATTTCTGCCAATCCCGAGAAAACCCTTTTGCCAAAGCTTGAGTTTTTCAGCTCTCTCGGTGTTTCGAGGGTGGACCTTGCAAATACTCTGGCTTATAATCCACATCTTTTGGGATAAGCTTGAAAAACAGGATTATGCCCACTTATGATTTCCTTAGGAGTATCCTTTCTGAGGAAAATGTTGTAGCTCTTTTCAAGCACAACTCGTGGCTTTTCGTGGAAAATCAATTCAAGTATCTGGTGCCAAATATTGAGCTTTTGAGAGACTCAGTTATGCAGCCACCATGTATTTCTTTTGTTCTAACATATTGTGCTCCATTTTGACGGTGTGTCCTGAAAGACTTGGTCAACTTGTGGCCGAGGTTAAAAAAATGGGATTCAATCTTTAAAAAACGACTTCAGTGAATGCACTGCTGCACTGTGTGGTAGGAATAAGTTGGGATGGAATAGAAGTCGCAAAACTTTGAAAAGGTGGGGTTGGTCTGAGGACGATGTTCTCTCTGCTTTCAAGAAGAATCCCCGGTTTATGATTGTGTTGGAGCAGAAGCTAATGCAAGCAATGGATTTTTTAGTGAACAAGATGGCATGGTCCTCAGAAATGATTGCCAAATACCCGGTGGTCCTCAGTCTGAGTTTGGAGAGGAGACTTATCCCGAGGTGTTCGGTAGTTAAAGTTTTATTGTTGAAAGGTTTGATAAGCAACAACATGAATTTGGGTTCCATGCTGAAAGCTACGGATAAGCAGTTCTTGGAGATGTTTGTGGAAAGACGTCTTGGCAAAGCACCTCAATTGTTGAGTATGTATCAAGGAAAGGTGGATATCCAGGATGTATGATCTTGGTACGCTGAGGTTGTTCTCCAGGTAAGGTTTAATATGCATCCAACATCTTACCAAAATTTTGCTGGAAGTAAATTCAATTTTGCGTTCCTGTTTTGAGTTAGATTTATTCATGCTTTCATGCAAGTTATCGATTTTCTGTCTAAGTGAGAGTCGAGACCTAGACGGGTTAAGTCGGGCTACGTAGACGCCTAAGCGGGTCTAGGTGCACTTTCTTAATTTCAAATGCCTAGGGACTAATCGGGACGGTGGCCAGTCGCCTAGCGCTGCAGAACAGTGCTAATAGAAACTCCTGACAATGTGCACGATTGATTTATTCTGGCTCACGTTAAAATGGCCTTGCTTTGTAATCGTTTGCTCGTGTTATTCTTAATGACGAGTAACATGATATTTGCAATGCTTGTTGGACTTGGATCTTTAGAGTTCAGGTAGCAAATATCCCAGTTCTGGTGGTGATGTGTAATGGATGGTGTTTTTGCAATTTTAATCTTAGGGGTGAATCTATTTACAAAGCCCATGGAAATTTTCTGATCAGGAGATTTGGAAGACTTGCTTCCTACTAAACTAACAAGGATTGTTCTAAAAGTCTCCGTCCAGGCGCTAGGTGGCTAGCCACCGCACCGATTAATCCCAAGATGTTTGAAAATTAAGAAAGGGCACCTAAACCTGCCTAGGCACCAGCCTAGGTTGCGACTTCCACTTAGACATAAAATAGATAACTTTCATTTTTCATTTTATTTTTTCAATAAATTGTTAAGAGACTTGTTGAATAGGTAGATGACACTCATTATATGCTTGTTCTTCATGTTTTCAATATGTTCTAATTCTTTATAATCTATGTGTTATTTTATTTTGCAATTTATATATCTAAGTATAATCATTTTTTTTTTAAATATAAGTAGGCATTTATTTACGTTATATAATAAATTTTAACAAAATTTTTGAAAAAAATGTCTAGGCCCCGCCTACCCCCGACTAGTGCCTTTTAGAACCTTGCTGACAAGAATTTACAATAAAATGATATCCAGTTTATATTATTACCTAAAATATATCAACACGAACAATGTTAAGCAACAAAGGTAAAAGCATAAGGAGGGATGCAGTGTAACTACGGTTAGTAATTTTGATGCTACACTGTGGTGTCTGTATGTGGTGTTTGTCTATAATGATTAAAATGGACCAGATGTTGAAAATGTTATTACATATTAGATTTGCATATAAATATTGACTTGCCTTCATACCTTTTTCCCTGATAATCATCTTAACCTTATATGTAGGATGGTGATGGTGGTGGTGGGGGGTTGGTTGGGGTGACAGTAGTGATGGGCTGATCGCGGTGGTGGCAATGGTTGGGTGTGGTGGAAGCAATAGTGATGGTGGTGATGAGGGTTTGATCGGGGGTGAAGGTGGTGATCCCATTTTCTATAGAAGTGATTGTCGACAGTAATCTAAATAACAGGAAGGAGTATTTGAATTTGAGTATATAGAAGAGATCAAATATTTTAGCCAACTTAGGTAAAGTCAGTGTCTATATATTTTTGGCATTTAGATTGAATAATGGTTTAGGGTTTGATGTAATCTATGTAAGGTGAGGAGTGGAAGAAACCAAGTTTTAGCTGTCATTCCCTGCTCCGTAAACTATTAGGAGCTACTTACAATGTGTGTAGTTTATTTATAGGAACCCATGTCAAAATGGCATTACTTTGTAATTGTTTTCTTGTGTTAAGCTTAATGACGGGAACATGATATCTCTTGTTCTTGTGGATTAGGGATCGTCATAGTTCAGGGGACAAAAAACCCAGCTCTGACGGGATTTGAAATGAAGGGTGATTTTGCAATTGCCTTGGGATGAATCCATTCATAAATACCTGAAGATTTTCTGATCTCGAGAGCGAGAGAGGTCATGGGACAGTTTACTTGTAAATTGCTGCTAATGCCCCATGCCATAAGTCCCTGAAAATGATTTTACTGATGTTATTGCAGGCACTTACAGTTGATTTTTGATGAATATGTGGAGGAGATTAGACACTCAGCACCCATTCGTAAGTGATTCTTCAAATCACTAAACATATATTACTCACTGTCAGGAGTGCCCTAGTCCCTGCCCACATTTCGCACCAATTTGACAGTAGGGGCGTCGAAGTTCCCAAGGTTACCAATTTTCTGGAAGGCCCTGTCAAGTGCTCTTCCATATAGGCTGGGTATTTATCGTCAAAAGACTGTTGACCACCCTCTGTGTCCTCTCTGCAGAGAAAATGAGGACTCTGTAGAGCACTTAATTTTGCTTTGCCCTTGGATCAAATTGTAGGGCTTGGATCCTATCTCAACTACAAACCCTTCCCTGATTTTTGGATGTTTGGTTTTTGAAAGGAACCCTACAACATCTACGAAGATGCACTTTCAAGGCAACTTGGGTTGGGTGTAATTTTCTGGGAGATATGGAAAGACAGACACGTGGTATTCAACGATCGTCTTGCTATTACAGTGTGAGTGCTGGAGAAATGCCCTAGCTCCCTATTTGAAATCTCTAGTTTGTATGTTATTCGTTCTATAACTTATGAATGATGGAATTACGGTTTAATTTTTAAGGTTGTTATATGTCTAAAAAATGTTTGTATATTTTTATATGTGACCCTCCGAGTAATTTTTCCTAGATCCGCCATTGGTCACAGGTTCCACAAGTACCAAGTGAATCACCTTTTTTTTTGTCAATAGTAACAAGTGAATCTCAACTGATATATTTTATTTGAACTAATGATATTATCCATATTAAGGGGGAGGGGTGGGTATAGCCTCATAATGAGCTAGGAATAATATGGTTCAAAGTCGTCTTTAGAGAGAATTAAACCTAAAACCTTTCACTTACACGTGCAAATGAATGCCATTTGATCGTAAAGAGTAGGATTCTCTCTCTTCTTAATTTATCTCCCCTTTCCTTCTCACCTATTTAAATGGTTACGATTAAAGTTACGTTAACATCTTGTTTTAAATTTTTTATATGTAGAAAAAACAAAAAGAAAAGTGTTAGAGAAGGTGAAGAAAATGGTAATAGGGGGGTAATTTTACTCCGAGATTTAACTGAGTATCAATTGAATCTCAGTTGAGAAGTTTTGTAAATTTGTCCTACAAAATCCCAGTGCATTTGGTCCTGTCATTGCAACAGTGACTTAATGTTTTTTTTCCTGCCATTTTTAATCGCAGAACAGAAGAAAACAAAACCTCTCTCCAAAGGACAGCCGACCATTTACGTGGTCCACTGCATTAATTAAAAAACAAAATCTAATCTTCGCCCTCACGGAATTAGGTTGGGAGATATACATAATATATTCCTAACAGGAATTGTTACTTCCTCACCACAAGAACAAACAAACAGAGAAAAATGGCAGGAGCTTTGATTGGAGAGGCTTTTCTCTCAACTTCTATCGAGACGATGTGCCAAAAGATTGCTTCTGGCGAGTTCATGGACTTCTTCCGGGGGAGAAAACTTGACCATTCACTCTTGGAGAAGCTGAAGATGACTTTTCTGACCCTTAATGTAGTGCTCGATGATGCAGAGGAGAAGCAGATTCAGAAACCTCGTGTGAGAGAGTGGCTCGACGAGCTCAAACATGCCGTCTTCGATGCTGAGGACCTGCTGGTTGAGATAGATAATGAAGCTTTGCGAAGCAAGGTGGAAGCTGAGGAATGACAAAGTAAGAAAACACAGGTGTGGAACTTCCTCTCTACTTATCTTAAACCTTTTTATCAAGGCATGAATGGTAGGATACAAGAGTTACTCCAAAGGTTGGAACACCTTGAGAAACGAAAAGATCTCCTTGGTCTTATAGGAGGCGTGAAGGAGAAGGTTTCTCAAAGAACTCCCGCAACATCCTTTGTTTAGAATGAATTTAGTCCTTACGGTAGGGATGGAGATAAAGACAAGTTGAAAACACTGTTGCTATCGGATGATGCAAGTAGCAGCCACATATCAGTAATCCCCATAGTGGGAATGGGCGGGGTTGGTAAGACAACCCTTGCTCAGCTCCTTTACAATGATAAAGAAATAAAAGACTATTTTCGTCTTACAGCTTGGGTCTGCGTTTCCGAAGAATTTGATGCTATTAGGGTAACTAAAACCCTTATTGAATCAATTATCTCAGAACCTTGCAATCTTCAAGAGATGAGCTTGCTTCAAGATAAACTTAGGGAAAAAGCGGTGGGGAAAAAGTTCCTATTTGTGTTGGATGACCTTTGGAATGACAACTATAGTGATTGGGATCTTGTACATGCTGCTTTTACTTATAGGGCGAGGGGAAGTAAGGTCATAGTGACAACAAGGCACGAAAGTGTCGCATCCATTGTGCACATTGTTGGTTGTTACTCTTAAAACATGCATTTAAAAATGAAAATCCTAGTGCACATCCAGACTTGGAAGAAATTGGTAAGCAAATTGCACGTAAGTGCAATGGTCTTCCTTTAGCTGCAAAAGCACTTGGGGGTCTCTTAGGTTATAACGTAGGTTACAAGGAATTGAGTGACATTTTGAACAACAAACTTTGGGAGACAGTGCATGAGAAAAATGTTCTTCCATCTTTAAGATTGAGTTACCATTATCTTCCTACTTATTTAAAACAATGCTTTGCTTATTTCTCAATCTTCCCAAAGGACTATGAATTTGAAAAGGAAAATATAATTCAACTTTGGATGGCACTGGGTTTAATTACACAAGATGACAGTGAAAAAGGATTGGAAGAGCTTGGTGAAAGATACTTTGATTAACTATTGTCACGATCACCACTTCAAAGATCATCAATTGAGAAATCAAGTTTCATAATGCATGATGTCATTAATGACCTGGCTAGGTCTGTGTTTGGAGAATTTTGTTTGAGGTTGGATAAGGGAGTGTCACATGATGAAGTTCCTAAAAGAGTTAGGCATTTGTCATATATGAGAGGAAGATTTGATACTGCTCCAAAATTTAAGCCATTAGATGACGTTAAGTGTTTGTGAACCTTATTTCCCATGTCTTTAAGACCATACTATGAATGGGATAAGAGCTATGTGAGCATAAAGGTTCTAGATGATTTATTACCAGCACTAAAGTGTTTATGAGTGTTGTCATTGGCGAGATATAAAAATATCACTCAATTACCTGATAACATCGGAAAACTCTTAAACTTGCGCTACGTTGATCTTTCTGACACTGCAGTTCAAAGGTTACAAGATACGATATGTACTCTCTACAATTTGCAAACTCTATTATTGTTTGGTTGTTTCTCTCTTGTTGAATTGCCTGTAGACATGAGGAAATTGATTAATTTGCGTCATCTTGATATTAGTGGAACTTGTGTAAAAGAGATACCGGTGCAAATAGGTAGATTAAAAAGTTTGAGAACATTGACTGCATTTGTATTGGGGAAATCTACTAGGTCGGGTGGCATTGGAGAACTAGGGCAATTGTCGAACCTTCAAGGAAAACTATCTATCTTGAATCTGGAAAATGTAGTCAATCCTATGGATGCCTTGGGGGCCAATTTGAAGGATAAGAAACATCTCAGCGAAGTAGAGTTGGCATGGGGTCGTGAGGATGCATATGATTCCATCAAAGAGAGACATGTACTTGAAAGCCCACAACCTTCCATAAATTTGGCGAAGCTGATCATCAGATTTTATGGTGGAACCAGGTTTCCGGATTGGTTGAGAGACTCTTCCTTCTCCAACATACAAGTCATGTGTCTCAGTGATTGTAGTACTTGCTTTTCATTGCCACCAGTTGGGCGGCTACCTGCTCTCAAAGAGCTTTACATAGAAGGGATGAAAAGTGTCATTAGTATCGGTATTGAGTTCTACCAAGGTGATGGAGCTTCTTTAAGTCAGCCATTTCAATCTCTTAAGAAGCTAGAGTTCAAAGTGATGCCAGAGTGGGAGGAATGGCTATCTTGTCCTGGTAGAGGTCAATCTCACTTTCCTTGTCTTGAGGAGCTCACTTTAGAGAACTATCCAAAGCTGAGGGGAAACTTGCCCAATCATCTTCCTTGCTTGAGAAAACTTTCCGTGTCCGACTGCAGGGTTCTACATGAAAGGGTTACCAGAATAAGATGGATACCTTGGTCTCTCATCGTTAACATAGAGTCCTTGCGATAATCTCTTGAAGAACTGAAGATAGTTAGATGCCCTGTGTTCGTGGCAGGAATTTCCGCTGGGGATGTTTCCTGGCCGACGAGCACACAGCTCCCCTGGAGGTTGGCGCCGGTTGAGGGCTGCTGTCGGGCTTCTGCTTCGTTTCTGGGCGTTGTCGGGCAAGTCTCGTCGGGCAAGACTCTTCGGGCAAGGCTGAAAGAGAATGACAGAGTTAACTTTGAGAGGTGCCTTTGTGGGGCCTTAGGTATAGGCCTTAAGGCTCACAATCAAGGTTAACATTTAGGTGCTCAGGCGTGCCACTGCCATCTTTAGCATGGCAGATGTAAAATGGTTGTCGTTCTTTCATTGTATATATATATATATGTATCCAAGAAACCGTGTTTAGTTATAACAGGTGCCTTTGTGGGGCCTTAAATGTAGGCCTTGAGGCTTCCCATACATAACTAAACCAGTACTCGAACGCATCATATGTATTCTTGTGATTGTAGGAGTCTTCTAACTATTATATTTCTGATTACCCGAATCCAAGGAATAGAACGAACCCAAATGGGTGCCTTTGTGGGGCCTTAGGTGTAGGCCTTGAGGCTTCCCATCAGAGTTCATTCTTATGCTTAGACTCTTAAGATCGCTGAATAGGATGAATCCAAATGGATGCCTTTGTGGGGCCTTAGGTGTAGGCCTTGAGGCTTTCCATTAGAGTCCATCCCATGCTTAAGCGTTCTATGATAATCATGATATAATAGAAAGAAAACTAGAAGGTAGGTCGATTACTTGCGCCCCAAGTAACTTCGGACTTCTCGTTTATCAAGGATTGTCGTGGATGGGTTAAGTCCACATAAAGTTCTTTTTTATGCCTTGAGGCCAAAGACTTTTAAACTAATCGGATTTACATGCCTGCGGGCTTAGGACTTGGATCTAATTTAAGCATTGAAGATATATTTAAATCAGATCCAAGTGTTGAGAAAGCTTTGTCATCGTGATTTTGCTAGAAACAACTTGCATATAACAAAAAACATACAACATATCGCTAGACTTTAGAGAAAGAAAAGACAAAGACAGAACAAAACAGGTCGGGCAAGATTAAACCTTATCAATTAAGGCTGATCGTCTTGCAGGTCCCTATCTTTGTGGTTCCGTCAAAGGTCTGAAAGCTTAGGTGGAGAGGGGAAAGGAGAATACAAAAGGGTGAATCGATACTACAACAAGTTTGAACAAGGTAGCAGAGCTATTACAAAGTTTAGGAGAAAAGATTATCCCGAGGGGGATGAAAGCTTGGGCTGACTACAGCTTCGTTTTGAAAGGCAAATCTGGCTTTTTGAGCAAAGTTTGTGCTTTTGTTTGTTTGTTTGAGTGTCCTTATTCCTGTCTTCTCTTCCTCCTTTTATATACTACTCGGTTTGGCTCATGTAGCAACAACTTTGCCCGAATGCGGTCTGAGGGTGATGACTCATCAGCTTTATTACATGTAATGCCACCATAAAGTACTTTATGGGCTGTGCAATCTGATCAGTCTACACCACTTGGTCCTTGGGTAGGTAGGCAAGTGGCCTTTGTGAATTGTATCAAGTCAGAAAATGCCCTTTCCTGCCTTCCCAAGTCTCGGCTGGGCTTTGATCCTCTATTCCTCCAGGCCTCCTTTTGGGCCGACTCTATCATTGGGCCTAAAGTTCAGTTTTAATCCAAACAGTGCCCCATTCAATTAATGTGAAGGTTGGAATCTCAAGCGTCAACATTGATTGAATACTCATATGCATGCATATCCGTCCTTGGAAATTGGTGCTTCCGGTGCCCCTTGCTTTTTTCATGACCCTTGAACTATCCTTTGAGCTCTATAAAATCGAGCTCGGGACTTCTCTTACAAAACCACCAACTTTCCTTTGGCTCTGGCCTTCAACTTTCATCCATCTTGAGCGTTCTTGTTTTCTCTTAGCAACTGAGAAATGGGTTCCTTAGGTTTTGAGTGGAGTTTCCTAAAACTCCATTTTCGCGAGAAAATGAGGTTTTAACTGATGACTGATATCTCCAACACCCTTGGTTGACCGCCCCTCTATCTCCAACACCCCTGGTCAGGCGGCTTCCTCCTGATGGTTTGTCCTCCCGTAAGTTGCGGTGATAAATCAGACTTCACCATCACATATGGTGACAGCCCCGTTGGAGGATCCTCTACCAGGCCCATGTTGGCCGCACAACCCGATCACCCGATTGGGTTCCATCCATGAAGACGTCGGGAAACCAGTTGAAGACACCACCATACTCAGAGAGAATTAAATGTAATACATAGGATTGGAACTCTGTAAATTTCATCAATTTGCCGACATGAAATAAATACTATTTTAGCAATTTCTGTCTTTTTCTGCCCTCTTTGAATGTTTGATGAACAAAAACACTGCATATGGGATTCCCGAAGCTTGCTTCACTCTGCCCCCTCTTCAATGTAACAATCCCTAACATCCCATAATGTAGGACAATATTTCTTTAAGAATCTAACATTAATGGGATGTTTCTGCCTATTTCCTTCGAGGTCCGCTAGGTAGTATCCTCCTTTATTCAAGACTTGACTAATAATGAAAGGACCTTCCCATGTCGGGCTCCACTTTCCAAAACCCCGAAGCTGAGCTCCCAGCGGGAGGATTGTTTTCCATACTAAATCTCCCTCTTTGAAAGACTTTACCTTCACCTTCTTGTTATAAGCTCGGGCAACAACTATCTTTCCTTCCTGAATCTGGTTCAAGGCTTCAATTCGGGCTGCATCCAGATCTTCAATACCTTGACACATAGCTTCGATATATTCTGTACTATGTAACCCAAATTGGTTTTGAATTCTTACGGAACTAATGTTGATCTCCATGGGGAGCACTGCATCTTGCCCGAACGTCAAAGCATAAGGAGTTGTGCCAGTCCCCGCTCTTTTGGAAGTCCTGTATGCCCACAACGTGTTCCCCAACATCTCATGCCACTTTTCTGGACTATCTGTCACCATTCTTTTAATAATGTTGACCAAGATCTTGTTGCTAGCTTCGGCCTGCCCATTTGACTGAGGGTAGTACGGACTGGATTGGATCATCTTTATTTTATACTTGCTTGCAAACTCCTCGACTTCTTTTGAAATGAAAGATGGCCCGCGGTCCGTCACTATAGTCTCGGGCACCCCATATCTGTGCAGGATCTTGGTCTCGATAAAATTCTTGACTACGGTGGAAGTTACAGATTTTACTGCTGATGCTTCCACCCACTTGGTGAAGTAATCTGTTGCCACAATTATAAAAGTATGCCCTTTACTGGAAGCTGGATAAATTTGCCCGATGAAGTCCATCGCCCATCCTCGGAACGGCCAAGGCTTGACCACTGGATTCAAAAGTACTGAAGGCACGTGTTGGAGAGGTCCATGCCCCTGACATTCTTCACAACCGCGGGCATAAGACTTGCAGTCTTTTTCCATGTCGGGCCAGAAATAACCGTACCTTCTGAGTAGCCATCTCATCTTTGTCCCCGCTTGATGTGCTCCACATATTCCCTCATGTACTTCGGCCATCACTCTCATGGATTCTTCCTGGCCTAAGCATTTTAACAGTAATCCATCCGGGGTTTTTCTCAGAAGGTTCTTCGCCCATAAGACATATTTGGTTGCTTGCTGTCTATTCTTCTTACTTGTAGGTGAAGAAGGATCCTTCAGGTGATAAATGATGGGTGCCCTCCAATCTTCCATCTTGGCTTCTAGAACCATTACATCCAAACTAAACCCCCGATCCAAGATGGAAGGAAGGTTTCTTGTTTGAATCTCGACATTTACTCCATACTTTCTTTCCTGTATTGGCACTCTTGAGGCGAGTTGCGCCATTTCATTGGCTGCTAAGTTAGATCCCCTAGGAATATGATTGACCGATATCTCGGATTCCCAGAAACTCAACAATTGTGTTGCTGCCATATAGTACCCCGCCATAGTGATATGTCTGCACTTGAACTCGCTATTTAGCTGGTTTACTACCAACTCTGAATCACCAAAGACTTCTACCTCTGCTGCCCCCAAATCCAACAGGATTTCCAGACCAATAATCAATGCCTCATACTCTGCCCGATTATTAGTATTTTCTTGGTAATCGAGCAGGAATGAGTAATAATGATAAACCCCCTGAGGATTTATAATCATAATCCCAGCTCCTGCAGCCTTCTGAGTGTGGGATCCATCGAAATATAGCTTCCAAGGAGTAATCCATAGGCCCGTTACTCTTCTTATCTCTTGCTGGATCCAATCTTCTTTGCCCGAAACATCACTTCTTGGTGGGATCCAAACGCTAGTAACCTCCAAACTTCCTGGGATATTGATTACCTCACTTTGAGGTTCCTGATGCTCGGTCAAGAAATCAGCTATTGCCTGGCCTTTGACTGCCCTTTGAGGTACATACTGAAAGCTGAATTCTGACAGTGCTAGAATCCACTTCCCAATCCTTCCTGCTAGCATAGGCTTTGACAACATGTACTTTATCACATCTGTTTTGGCAATGATGTGTACGTGACAAGGTAACATATAATGTCTTAACTTGCTGGCCGTAAAATAAAGAGCCAAACACAATTTCTCCACCGGAGAATATCTTGTTTCTACTTCGGTCAAAATTCTGCTGAGGTAGTATACGGCCTGCTCCTTTCCACCTTCATTATTTTGAGCTAGCAAACTCCCAATTGACTTTTCCGAAGCAGAAATATATAGCTTCAAGGGATTTCCCCTTTGAGGTGGTACCAGCACTGGTGGAGAAGTTAGGTAGGCCTTGATGCTGTCAAATGCCTGTTGGTGGGTCGGCCCCCACTCGAAATTCTCTTTATCTTTCAACCTTAGTAAAGGAGTCAGCGGTTGGATTTTGCCTGCTAAATTGGCAATGAATCTCCTCAAGAAGTTGATCTTGCCTAGCAGTCTCTGAAGCTGCACTTTGTTGGTGGGTGGAGGTGACTCCAATATTGCCCGAGACTTGTTTTTGTACTTCCACACCTCTCTGATGCACCAAGAATCCCAAGAAGTTGCCCGCTCTTACTCCAAATGCACACTTCTTTGGATTCATCTTCAATTTGTGGATCCGCATCCTTATCAATGCTTGCCTGAGATCTACTAGATGATGTTCTTCTGTTTTAGATTTCACCACGATGTCGTCGATATAGACCTCCATGCTCTGGCCGATTAGATCATGAAAAATGGCATTCATTGCTCTTTGATATGTTGCGCCAGCATTCTTGAGCCCGAATGGCATGACCAGATATTCATATGCCCCCACATGACCAGGACACCTAAAAGCTGTTTTATGAATATCATCTGGAGCCATCTTTATCTGGTTATATCCGGCATTTCCATCCATAAAAGATAAAACTTTATGCTTTGCTACTGCATCTATGGACAAATCAGCCATAGGCATGGAGTACTCATCTTTTGGTGTAGCGCCATTAATATTTCTGTAATTAACACAACATCGTACTGCTTTTGTTACAGCTTTTAAAACGGGTACGATGTTGGCTAACCACTCCACATATTTGGCTGGTCTGATAAAGCCAGCTTTCACTAGCCTCTCAATCTCTTCTTTGACCTTTTCTTCTATCTCCTTTGACATCCTCCATGGTGCTTGCTTGACCGGTTTATATCCTTCCTTGATGGGCATTCTATGTTCCACCAAGGTTGGATCTAACACTGGCATCTCGGTGTAATGCCAAGCAAAACAGTCTTTGAATTCTTGCAGGAGACAAATAATCCTGGCCCGATCCTTGGCCCCTAATAAACCACTGATCTGTATTGGTCTTGGATCATTCTCTGTGCCTAGATCAATAACTTCCAAAGGATCCTGAACTTCGGGTGATGGTTTATCAGGTTCTGCACATAAAAATTCGACCAATTCTGGGCTCTCAGGCAAGTCGTCTGGCCCATCTAGATCATATATGCACTCGGTCATCTGAATAACCTTATCCAGTTCTTCACTGCAAGATTCCTCTTTATTTTCATGCTGGCTGGTCGAAGCTTCTTCCTGCCATTCTTACTCTTCATGCTCCCTCTCTTGTCTTCTTCCTTTCCCATATACCAACAGCCTTTTAATCAGGGATCTGACTGCTATGACCTGATCTTTCTTCTTTTGTTCAGTCATTGATGGTGTAGGGAAATTGGTATGAGACAGGGTCTATCCCACTCCTCCTTAGTAAGGAGCATTCCTTGTCCCAAAAGCTTTTGGGCCGTCACCTTGGTAGGGCGGCCGTTCTTATCAGCTCCTGAACATTTTAAGATTCCTACGTTGGGATTGTAGAAACCTGCTTCCGCAACATTGGCCGAGGGGAGGAACAGCCGTGTTTCGGCCTCTACTATCTCCCAAAAGCCTGGTCCTTCAACACCCGCCTCATGATATACCGCCACTTGTTAATGAAGAGTGGAAGGTATGGCTAAACTTTGATGGATTCAATCTCTTCCGAGTAAGGCTCCGTAAGTGGAGGTGCAGTCCACCACAAAGAATGCCAGCATTATCTTTTTGGATCCCAAGTCCACCTCCAAAGGTAATATGCCATGAGTCTTAGTGATGGCACCTGAGAAGCTAGAGACCGTAAGGTCCGTGGGAATAAGATCTTCCGTACCTCTCCCCATCTTCCTCATCTGCTTGGCCGGTAACACGTTAACCGCTGCTCCTCCATCAATCAAAATTCTTTTGAAGGGCACACCTTCTAGGTGAGCTGAAACATATATAGGCTTCAGATGGTTGGCCAATGAAATACTCGGACAGCTAAACACCATCTCATTTGTGTAAATCCTTATATAACCACCTTTGGATGTTTCTGAGGGCTCAGCTTTGCCCAAGTCTTCTTCTTCCGCTATATCCACATTGACTTGTGCCATCATTGGCTCTGTTGTTAAGTAATCACCATCCATAGTAGTAGGTTGATCAGGTCTGGCACCAAAAGTGGCGGATAATATATACGCCATGTTGATGTGGAAATTACTGGGCTCGAGTACATCCTCCTTCTTGCTCCCAATATGGTCCATGAATTCATCTAACCAGGCCATCGCATCGGCTGGGAGCAGAGGTTCTGGTATCCCCTCCTGTTGTAGTTGACCCATGCCCTCGTACAGCGTTTGTTTTGGAACTTCACCAAAGGGATCCACCAATGGCAGAGAAAGTGGTCTTGCAACGGTTCCCATGTGAATAGGCTCCGGCTTCCATCCAGGAGTTGGTACCATGATCGGATCTTCTTGAGCTCTTCTCAAGATCCTATACTTCCCAGGATGTTGGCTATGCGGCACATGATCCCCCACCCCTTCTGCTTTGCTGTTGGCTTTCTCTACCTCCTTCTTATTTCGCCAATGGAGCTGGCTACTACCTCCAGATGTTGCTCTTTCCATCTTTTGAGTTTTTGAGGTTTCAGAGGTAGTGGGGGTTTTTAAGGAATTCATGTAGGCCTTGTGCTGCCTTTGAACCCTCCTGATCATAGAGGCTCCCATTGGTTTGGTAGGCTATCCGTTCTTTCCGACTACATACCATTTCCGCCTGAGGTGGGCAGAATTCCCTTTTCTGTCGGGATTAGCTATCCCATCAGTTCTCTTGACTTCCCTCCTCATCTGGCCATTCTGAGGATGATCTGCACCTCTTTGGATTGTGGCCTCCATTTTTTCTGCCTTGTCAGAAGCTTCATGGTTTTGAAACACTTCTGACAAAGCCTTGGGCTGGGAATCACCTCCTAAGCGTTGAAAAACACTTCGGGAGGTGTCCTTCCTTGTTGCCTGCTTATTTCTCTCGCATGCCTCTCTTCTTGCATCTTCTTCCTTCCTCCTGATTAACTCGTGATCAATGAGGACTCCAGCCGAAGGAATCTCGAGCTCACACTCACACTGGCATTTACTGCACATAACCATCCCCTTGATTATGGCAGCCTTTGGATACACGGGTAGTTTGTTTATTTTCTCCGTAGGTTTCTTGGCCAGTCTTTCTTCTTCTTCCCTTGTAATCTTCCCTTTTCCCTTCTCCGCCCATGTTATATTCAGCATATTTATAGGGGCCTCTGGAAAGGGACATGCAGGGTTGATTATCACGTCCATCCCGTCTGGCTGGTTGTTTTTACATCTTTTTCCTCTGGGAGGAACTACATCAATATCACTTCTAGAGCTCGTGGAGGCTTTCTCCAAGCGTTGCAACATTTGGAATAACGTGTTCTGCAAGTCTTCTGGCATATTCGTTTCTCTATCTTCTGATTGGTAGATCCCACCGGGCGTGCCAAAACTATGTTCGTGGCAGGAATTTCCGCTGGGGATGTTTCCTGGCCGACGAGCACACAGCTCCCCTGGAGGTTGGCGCCGGTTGAGGGCTGCTGTCGGGCTTCTGCTTCGTTTCTGGGCATTGTCGGGCAAGTCTCGTCGGGCAAGTCTCGTCGGGCAAGACTCTTCGGGCAAGGCTCTTCGGGCAAGGCTGAAAGAGAATGACAGAGTTAACTTTGAGAGGTACCTTTGTGGGGCCTTAGGTATAGGCCTTAAGGCTCACAATCAAGGTTAACATTTAGGTGCTCAGGCGTGCCACTGCCATCTTTAGCATGGCAGATGTAAAATGGTTGTCGTTCTTTCATTGTATATATATATATGTATCCAAGAAACCGTGTTTAGTTATAACAGGTGCCTTTGTGGGGCCTTAAATGTAGGCCTTAAGGCTTCCCATACATAACTAAACCAGTACTCGAACGCATCATATGTATTCTTGTGATTGTAGGAGTCTTCTAACCATTATATTTCTGATTACCCGAATCCAAGGAATAGAACGAACCCAAATGGGTGCCTTTGTGGGGCCTTAGGTGTAGGCCTTGAGGCTTCCCATCAGAGTTCATTCTTATGCTTAGACTCTTAAGATCGCTGAATAGGATGAATCCAAATGGATGCCTTTGTGGGGCCTTAGGTGTAGGCCTTGAGGCTTTCCATTAGAGTCCATCCCATGCTTAAGCATTCTATGATAATCATGATATAATAGAAAGAAAACTAGAAGGTAGGTCGATTACTTGCGCCCCAAGTAACTTCGGACTTCTCGTTTATCAAGGATTGTCGTGGATGGGTTAAGTCCACATAAAGTTCTTTTTTATGCCTTGAGGCCAAGGACTTTTAAACTAATCAGATTTACATGCCTGAGGGCTTAGGACTTGGATCTAATTTAAGCATTGAAGATATATTTAAATCAGATCCAAGTGTTGAGAAAGCTTTGTCATCGTGATTTTGCTAGAAACAACTTGCATATAACTAAAAACATACAACATATCGCTAGACTTTAAAGAAAGAAAAGACAAAGACAGAACAAAACAGGTCGGGCAAGATTAAACCTTATCAATTAAGGCTGATCGTCTTGCAGGTCCCTATCTTTGTGGTTCTGTCAAAGGTCTGAAAGCTTAGGTGGAGAGGGGAAAGGAGAATACAAAAGGGTGAATCGATACTACAACAAGTTTGAACAAGGTAGCAGAGCTATTACAAAGTTTAGGAGAAAAGATTATCCCGAGGGGGATGAAAGCTTGGGCTGACTACAGCTTCGTTTTGAAAGGCAAATCTGGCTTTTTGAGCAGAGTTTGTGCTTTTGTTTGTTTGTTTGAGTGTCCTTATTCCTGTCTTCTCTTCCTCCTTTTATAGACTACTCGGTTTGGCTCCTGTAGCAACAACTTTGCCCGAATGCGGTCTGAGAGTGATGACTCATCAGCTTTATTACATGTAATGCCACCATAAAGTACTTTATGGGCTATGCAGTCTGATCAGTCTACACCACTTGGTCCTTGGGTAGGTAGGCAAGTGGCCTTTGTGAATTGTATCAAGTCAGAAAAGGCCCTTTCCTGCCTTCCCAAGTCTCGGCTGGGCTTTGATCCTCTATTCCTCCAGGCCTCCTTTTGGGCCGACTCTATCCTTGGGCCTAAAGTTCAGTTTTAATCCAAACACCCTGGTCTCTCGTCATTACTAGAGACAGAGTCGCTGTCTGTTGGGGCTTAAAAAGACTTCACTACTTTGGAGATGTTTATCTCACAAAGAAGAATGTAATGCAGCGGAATTGATAGGCAAGAGAAAGAAAGAACACTCAAAGTTTTTACACAAAATTTTTTATTCACTCACAAACTAGTACAAGAGGAAACACTCAAACACTCTTACACTTCTTCACTCTTTTCTCACTTCTTGCTCTCTTGGTTGTTTCAAATGGTGTGGATGTCTTCTCCTTTTATAGGCATGGATGGAACCTTGGAGAAGCATGGAAGCATCATGCTAGAGATATCTAGATAATTCCACTACCTTCCTAAGCTAGAATTATCTACATTAATCTTGTATGTTGGTGGAATCCTCACCATTCTTCTAGACTCTTCCACCAACTTGAACTTTGCTAGAATTCTCTAGCATGTGCATGGATCTTTCTTTGTGTATGGGCCGGATCAATTGTCTTCGGCTAAGACAAGATTACATTTCAACATCCCCCCTTAATCTTGTCTTGTGACGCCGATTGATTTCCTCAATCTAACAAAGTCTTCTTGTTTGAGTGGCTTGGAGAATATGTCGGCGACTTGGTCTTGAGACTTCATGTATCCCACTTGCACATCCTTTCTTGCAATACACTCTCTTATGTAATGATAGCAGGTATCTATGTGTTTGCTCTTGTCATGGAATACTGGATTCTTTGCTAGAGCTATTGCTGACTTGTTGTTGACATAGATCTCTGTTGGCTCTTCTTATGGCATGCTTAATTCTTTTAGCAAGTTTCTCAGCCAGATTGCATGACAGACACATGAGGTAGCAGCTACATATTCAGCTTCGCAGGTAGAGAGAGTGACAATCGGTTGCTTTTTCGACATCCATGTGAATGCAGTGTCTCCCATGAAGAACACAAATTCAGTAGTGCTTTTTCTATCGTTGGAATCTTCTGCCCAATCACTGTCGCTATATCCAACAAGTTTGTAGTTATTAGAGCTTGAATAGAACAAGCCAAAGTTAACAGTACCTTTAAGGTATCGAAGAATTCTTTTGGCGGTCTTCAAATGTGTAGTTGTGGGATTCTCCATGTAGCGACTGACTAATTCGACGTCATAGAGAATATTTGGTCTTGTGCAAGTCAAGTAGCGCAAGCTTCCAACTAAACTCTTGAAAAATGTTGGATCTACACTTTCTCCTTCGTCATGCTTGGTTAGTTTAACTCCGCACTCCACTGGTGTGCTTATGGGCTTGCAGTCATCCATTTTGAACTTTTTCAGTATCTCCTTTGTGTAGCTTTCTTGGGAGATGAAAATGCCTTCTTCATTCTACTTGACTTCAATGCCTAGGTAGTATGCCATCAGCCCGATCTCGGTCATCTCGTTTTCATAGCTATATGCTCTTCTTCATACAGGAGTTAGAACTCTACCTAGTATGTTATAGTTATGCGTAAAGTACTTTAGTAAGCTCTAATGGTGAATAATTCATGTGGTTTAAGCCAACTTTATTTTCTCTTAGGTCTCTAGAGCAAGCAAGCACCAACTGCTCATGGTTCCAAGATTTGGAGAACCTGATCTCCACATTTAGGGTCTCTTAAGGTCGGTCAGCCCCTTTTGGTGGAGGCGGAGATGGATATGATGCCTTAAGCTTCTCCCGAAAGCTTGTGCTTTTAAATTTCCTCTGTGATGAAGCTCTTTAACACAGAGTAAGTAGAAGATGCATATCATGCAAATTATAATTTTGTAATTGACCTGTTTTCTGCATTACAAGTTACAAGATCTTTTAAGTCTTTCCTCCAGGACACTGAGGGATGGATTGAGGAGCAAAATGAAAGATTTGTCCAACTATAAAAGGGACGCTATAGCAAAAAATTTCTCTAGCAAAGAATAAGGTAATATGGAAATGGCAAGCTTTTATGAGGCAAGCATCTTTAGGGGCCAACATGAAATTCTGTTTTTAACTAAATCAATTATGTGCAGGAGAGAGATCTCCAAACAAAATTGCAGGAGATGGCTAAAAGGACCAGTGCAGATAATGGCAATGCTTGTCCCGATTTCAAGGTTGAACTCCATTGTTTCAGTAATCAGAAATGAGGAAGCTCAAGTTCACGCGGGGGTGAGCAATGGCCATGTTACCGGAAAGTAAGTTCCCATTTCTAATATCTTCATCTGTTCAGTTATCCCTTTTTCTTTCAATAATCGATGTTAAACTATCACTACGACTTAAGAACAGTTGAGATGTTTTTCCATTTGGTTGAAATGCTTTTCATGTTCTGGTTCTTCATGAAAATATGGTAACACGTGCTTGTCCAAAAATTGTTTTGATAAACTTATAGGCGATGAAATATGTGAGGCTGGTAGAATACAGCCTTATCTTGTCGATGCTGATGGACATGCCTTCTGGAAACTGAAAGGCAATTTTGGTGAAGATATATTGCTTCAAGGTTAGTCGCAACTGTTCTATGTGCTTGTTTCAGTTTTTGAGTTATTTCGATGTAATAATTTTGTTGTCAAGTATTTTACAGATCTGGTAACCTGGGATGGGCTTTGTCATGGTTACTTCTTAACAGCATAAGGAATTTCGTCCCTTATGTCATGCTCCACTCTTTATTGTTGTCTTTGCTGCTATCCAACTTTGTTAGAAAAAATTTTAGTGTAGTAATTTGGAACTCATGTGGAGAAAAACACACCAATCATGTGCTGAGGCCATTAGTGGAGTGGGGTTTGCAATGACTTGTCTTCCTTCGAACATTTGGGATCATGGGTAGCAAGGATCTGTTGGAGACGTTGCTCAAGGAACATCTGCTCCCACGCTTTTCACTCTTGCAATCTCTTATCTATCAAGTCTGAAATCTTTCGACGGAAATGGACTTTTCCAACACCACTTCTCTTCAAGAACTTGAAATTAGTTCTGCCAAAGGAGGAATTTCCGGCATCTCTTTCTTTCCTGAACATCACCAGATGTCCTTCTCTGAAGGACAAGGTATGAGAACAAGAAGGGAAAAGAATGGAGAAAGATAGCTCATATTCCTTGTATAAAGATAGATGACGAAGTCATCACGATATGATCTCTCTCTCTTACCAAAACTTCTGCTTCTCATTTCACTCTCAACTCTCTAATATTCAGGTACTTACCTTTTATTTTGTTATATAGATCGTTCTCGACTTTATACATAAAATCTACGTAGAGATTTCTCTTTCACTTTTATAGTTAACCTTTTTTAGTTGTTTCGCCATATTTCCTGCTTCATCCCCTAAGATTTAAAGTGAGAGTGGACAATCCCGCTAAGTTCTCTTCAAAGTTTCATAGTTCAATTGCTAAAGTAAAAAAAAAAACAGGGCAGAGGAGTTAAATTTGTCACATGTATCTGCAGAAATTTCTATGGAATTGTTTAGGCCCAGCATACTGCATCGCTAGTCATCTGTATCGCTCTCTCGTTCTGTTTTCTTCTTCCTTTAAAAAACGTGTTTCTAGAAATTTTCAGGAGAATATGCTGGGAGTGACTTATTGTGTGCGTTCTGTGGAAATGTAAAGACGTGATTACGACGAGTAGTAATACTTGAATGCCGCTCTGTGGCTCTGCCTATCCGACATGAATATGATTCTCCTGCATCGAAAAAGGTAACCCCACCCGAAGAAGATGGTTTTCACATACTGGTGCGGTTTGAATATGGCGGCATGATTTTCTCATCTTCCAGTTGAAACTTTAATCTTCAGGTGGACACAGCGCGGATATGTTGAAGTGTGTGTGGGTTCGTTGCGTGCTGCCTCATGGCTGTGCTTGCTCGAATACCAGTACACAACGTCTCGAAGTTTTTGTAGCACAATTTAAACCCAGTACTCTTTCTTTGCTTTGGAAACAAGGCAGCCAAGTTAAGAAATATTATCTTATCATCTGTCCTAAATGTAGAACTGATGAGCGCTAAGTAGTCAGATTAGTGTAGTGGTAATTCAGCTGCTCTCTTATGCATGTGGTGTTGTAATTTGAAAACGTAGCATTTTTTTAATTACTATCATGATCTAATGGTATTCGTTAAACATTTTCTACAAGGATGATGTTAGAGAAACTACTTTTTTATATCATATTTGTAGATCACGTAATGTGATGGTTGGATTCTTAAGTAAATCGCCGCTGATACAAACGAATATTTCTATGTTAGAGAGGCTCGCTTAAACCAACCGTTACCAATGAGAGAGAAATTAACAAAAAATCGGTACACCCAAGTTTTTCTCGTTTTCTTCAGCACCCAACCAAATTGAGCATGGGCCTGGACCCAAAAATTTAAACTTGGGCCAGCCCATCGACAATGCTTGCTCAAAACTTGTGTAATATGCAACACGGATGAAAGTACATCGAAACGCATTAACTTAAAAAGAGAGTTTATATCAAAATGTCTTCAGATATTACAACAAAAACAGGAAAAATACTTTTCGCACACGTGTTTTCTCATTCTGCACACTACTCATAAGTTTAAAACCACACTTCTTTGTCTGAGGCAGCTGGCCGGCTTCTTAAGATCGCTTCCCCCTCCGAATCAGCAGTGCCATAAAGAGAAATCCGAAGCAGGAAACGACTTCCCCATATAGGAGTTTTATGCAGAAGCTGGGGCAGCCAAATACTTGTAACTTGGATGTAAACCTACTTTGTCTTCTGATGCCTAAAAACTTAATTAGCCTTAGGACTGCGCTAAATGTTTTCTTCGATGCTTTCAGAAGTTCTGGGAAGCCTGCGCGTTTTCTTCGATGCTTTCAGAAGTTCTAGGAAACCTGCGCGTTTTCTTCATTGCTTTCAGGAGGATGGGAACCTGCAAGTTTTCTTTGTAGTTTGAAAACCGAGTTTTGGAAGGCCTCTGGCTCGTGGCCCGTTCTTGCCTGCAAGCCAAGCAAACAATTAATGCATCAAAAACCAGTTCATTGAAAGGGGGTGAAGAGAAAATCGTGTGATATCAGTACGATTTTAACCTACTTAAAAATGTAAAAATATTATACGTGCACACTTTAGACTCAGAGAGGAGAGGTATTTGTCGATTGGCTATTTCAGCGCCATAAAATAAGCAGTTTTCAACAGAAGGAGCTCCATCCCGTATTCCCCATCTATACAATTACATGTTGACTTTTGTAGAATAATAAAAGATATAATTGGTACTCTTTTCACCTCCTACTGATTAGTGTTTGTACTGCTATCTGCAATAATGTACATGAAGAACTACCATGGTTCAGAGTTGTTACCAAGAAAAATTCTAACAATTGACGGCCTGCTCCGACCATCCTCCACCAAAATTAGGATACGGTCTGCACCATCTTCCTTTAGAAAGGTTAATGAATCAGATGGTTGCCTCCGTAATGGACGACCCTGCAGTATCCAAATAAAGATGTTTTACTAGATTGCAATTGTACTCACATGTCACCGCACATACAACTAGAAAACACACCTAGGTAGAGCAAAATGCTGTGATCTCTCAGTTCCAATAGATCACTCTCTGGCGAATAAGACGTTCACAAGCTGTGACAACATGCCAATGTTCAGATAATATGTGGTGTGGACATGATCTTTCTCTTTAAGGAGAGTGTGGACATTCCAACAAAGGTTCAGGGAAGGTTTTTGGACAGTTTTGATGTAAATGTAGGGAAAGAACTCACAGCTTTACCTCCAGATCGATTCTTCTCCCTCTTCACCTCCACATCAAATTGTGAAATCCTGTTTCTTCTCATATCCATTCGATATGCCAACACAAGTGCTTTCCTTATCCATACCCCAGCTCCATATGATATTCCTAAACTCATAGATGAAGAAATTATAGTTGATTGATTGATCTTAGAAAACATGCAAAAGGATTGTGAAATGAAATATAATTGGTGCAACTACTTAAATAGTTCCCATTAACAAATAGATTGCATTAGCATTAACTTATACATGAGCTATTCACTTTATTACGTGTATGTTTAACAATCTCGACTTTTTTTTCTTTCTATTAATGAATATGATCAATGTCTATGAGACTCACTATCTCCGTCTCTCTCTATCTCAATTAAAAAGAGAAAAAAAAAAAGTTTTTATGAGCGTTTCAGAAACAATTCTGAAGAAACTAAAGTGAAATGAAACTCACTTACAGGCTTACAGCTCATCTGCGGTGTCCAACATAAGAAATAGTTCCTGTTAAAAGTGTAGTGCAGCAACCACCCACCTGTTCTAGTAACATAATTTGCTGACTTCCAACAAGCGCAAGCATAAGGGCAGTGCTCCAAGGAAACCTGAACCTGGTCATTGTCACCCCGTTCTCATTTCCACAGCTGTTTGTGTACAAAAACATATCTTCACCCACTCGAAGATGGCAGCGACATGAAGAGAAAATGAAAAGCCATGTTGCTTGTCTTGAAAATAAGGCAGTATACAAGTAAAACATCATTCCAGGGATACCTATCCAATTGAAGGAGCATCATATTCACGCCAAACGGCAGGAGAACCATTCCTGGACAACTAATTGATGGATGTTAAAATTGTTGGCCTTAGATAATCCAATCTTTACAATTCCACAGTTTGCTCTCTGCATCAGTAAAGCCAACAAACACGTTAGTGACATAATTTTGACCTGACTCAGAGCATAGTTGAATTTCACAGTCAACATTTCACTAATAAATAAGCCGAAATGATTAAGCTAAATTCTACAGATAGATGTAACATATTTATAAAAGCCTCAATAATGATACCTTACATTTTTCCCTTCATTTTCCATTTTATCATGGCCATCGAACTCTGAAAGTTGGAACAGAATTTAAACATGACTTGACAGGGAAATATAGCAAAGTGAAAGTTTAGAAAGAGCAGTCACTTGAGGTGTACCAAGATCCAAAAAAATAAGAAAATGTTGGAACCAGTTTTCCTGAATTGCTTATTCCTAAATATTGAGTAAACAACTCCCATACTGAAATTCATATTGATGTGGATACGGCCACCTGTGCACATGAGTTGATCATCTTTTCATTCCGAAAACCATTTCATCCAATGATCCAAAATGTGCAGCATATTGATGCCAGGAACTCAGAAACAAAAGGAGATCCATGTGCTTTTCTTTCACCATTCATCGAATTCAAAATTCTTGAGTATGCAACTGCACGACCATAAAACAAGAAAATCAGTTGAATCTTACATAACCATGGTAATTTTGGTTAGTCTTCCAGAGGTGGATGTTATAACTTTTGGAATTATGTGAAAAGAAGATAAGAATAATAAGGTTCAAATTTTATTCGTTCAACCGATAATGTGCAAAGTATTAAATTAGAACCATAATTTTAATTGCCAAATGCAAGGTATTAAAGTTCACAAGAATTAGAGGCAAGTTTTACCTTCACATGGTTTTGCTCGTTCATCATCAAATTAAGAAAATGCTTGTCTCTTCTCATACCTCGTCTCAGAAGGATGCCCTAAATTCAAAGATGAAGATACTATAAATTAACCAGTGATCTTAGGAAACAAGCATATGCATGCTGATTTGAATAGGTCCAGCCTAATTGGTACAGTTTTTTCAAATTAATTCCAGTTTATTATGTGTGCAAATTTGACAATCTGGATCTGGATCTGAATCTTTTCCTTAAGATGAATATGCATTCCACCACATTCAAATCACATCACTATGAGAAGAAAAAAAAAACATCATCCAGGAGTTACCTCGTCTCATTAAGGAGAATCATGTTCATGATGACAGATAGCCAAAGCACAACTGGACGACTAGTAATTAATGTAAGGTAACACCTGTTGCCCATGAATGATATTGTCTTGGAATTTAAAGATACATGGTTTTACAGGGGAGAACAAACACGAAATGAAGGTGGAAGAGTAGTGTAGTGGAATTAAACAATTAAAAACTGATTGATTGATTAATTAATTAAACACGGTATAAATGACAGTAAACAATTGAAGAGAAACTCATACAGAATCTGAAATCTTGGCTATGGAATGAAACAGGTTATTGTATGAAAAATTGTGCTATGTAAGGTACCTAAATTTGACTTGAGATCTCAAATGATGACTTCGTCGTCTATTTGTATGCAAGGTATGTGAGCTATCTGGCTCCACTCTTCTCCTGACACCTCATCCTCAGAGAAGGACAGCACTTCAATTTTAAAAAACTAGAGTCAAAAGAAACAAGAAAAAAAAAAGAGATTTCAAGTGAATTGGAAGTTCAGGAATGTCTTAGCACCCAAAAAAAAGGCCACATAAAATCAATTAAGACAAGTTTTGATCAACATTTTAATCAAATATATAATAGAACAAAAGTAAGAACTACCTCTCAAAATTTTCACAGAACTTAAAAAATTGGAGACAATTTCCCACATTCTCAGCAACTAATGGTGCCTTGAGGTAGGGGAAGCTCAAGATCAGCCTCTCTGCTCTAAATGCGACGTTCCTGGACCCTGCGAAACCCTCTTGCAGCCTTGCCCTTGCCCTTGGCATCATTCTCATTCACAGCAGCAGCACCATCTCTTCTTCATTACAAATTTCCATCAACTCGTCCTGTTTTGCTGCATCAGAGCACTTCACATCTTCGCTCTGATCAAGCGCATTCTCCTTCCCTTGTTTGCCAGGTGAATCAACACACATTGCCTGCAAAAACTCGAGACCATAAGTCCTCTTAAACCAAACTAAAACCAACCAACAACAATATCAATATGCGTTCAAAGAAAAAAAACCATAATCAACAGCACCACCATCTCTGCTGCCAAATCAACCGCTTGAGTCTCAATATTCCCGGGCCATTCCTTGACTTTACGATGCTTTCTGACTGCCTTGGCACTGACATCCTTATTGCTCATAGCAGCAGCACCTTCTCTGCTGCCATTACAAATTTCCATCAACTCTTCCTAATTCATTTTCTTAGTTTCCTGCTCATCAGATTTCGGAGATGCATCCAAGTTCATATCTTTGCTTCCATTAAGAGACTTCTCCTTCCCTCGTTTTCTTGGTGACAACACTGGTTTCCTATCAAAACTCGAGGGCATAAACAACGTCACTAAAACCTTGTTCAAAGCCATACGTTTTTCACGAACCATCATTGCTTTCGACATCCATCTCCCCTTGTTTCTTCTGCTTGTACATAGTCAAAGGGATTGCTCATATTCAATTAGATTCCAATTGTAGTCGAATGTCACCGCACATATAGAAAACATACCCTTTTGTCCTGGGATAGCTCATAACATCCCCAATGGTAGAGCAAACTGCTGTAATCTCTCAGTTCCTTTGGAACACTTCCAGAGAAAAAGATGCTCATAGGCTGTGACAATAGGCACAATTTCAGATGAAAATAAAAGTGCAGGATCGTTTACTTTAAGGAGAGTATGTGGACATTCCAACAAAAATTCATGGAAGGTTGGTGCACAGTTAATGTAGTGAAAGAAGATAGAGCTTTACCTGCAGATCGATGCGTTCTCCCACTTCATTTCCACATCAAATTGTGAAAATCATGTTTCTTCTCATATCTGTTTTGATAGGATGCCAAAACAAGTGCTTTCCTTGTCCACACCCCAGCTCAACATATATGAATACTCCTAAATTCAAATATGATAAAATTATAAACGATTGATTGATCTTACAAAACAAGCAATGGATCTTAATATGAAACCTAATTGGTACAGCTTCTTAAATAATTCCAACTTATAAATAGATTGAGTTAGCATCAACTTATACATGAGCTATTCACTTTATTACGCGCACGGTTAACAAGTGGCTTTTTCTTTATATTAATGAATATAATCAACGTCTCTAGAACTATCTCTGTCACTCTTAAACTCAATTAAAAAGGGGAAAAAAGTTGTTTTTTATGAACTTTTCAGAAACAATTCTGAAGAAACAAAGTGAAATGGAATTCAATTTTTGTTATCTGCAGTGTTCAACATAAGAAATATCGTTTCTGTGAAAATGTGTACTGCAGCAACCACCCACCAGCTCTTGTAACATAATGTACTAACTTCCAACAAGCGCAAGCATGAGGGCAGTGCTCCAAAGAAACTTGCTCTCATTTTTGTTTTGTGGTCATCGTCACCCATTCTCACTTCAACAGCTGTGTATGTACCAAAACAGATCTGCAACCACACGAAGATGGCAGCAACATGAAGGGAAGATGAAAAGGCATTTTTGCTTGTATTGAAAATAAAGCAGCATATGAGAAAAAACATCATTCCAGGGGTTACCTATCCAATTGAAGGAGAATCATATACATGTCACACTGCAAGGGAACCATTCATAGACAACTAATTGATGGAAGCAATGGACTTAGGTAATTCAAACTTTACAGCACAGTTTGCTATCTGCATCAGCAAAGCCGACAAACAAGTTAGTGACATAATTTTGCCATGAAAGCATAGTTGAATTTCGCTGTTAACATTTGACTAATACATAAGCTTAAATGATGCCTTCACATTTTCCCCTACTTTATCATCCCAATCAAACTCTGAAAGCGGGAAAAAAATTTAGACATGAATTGACAAGGAAAGATAGCAATGTGAAAGTTTTAATCAATCCAGTTTATCACTTAAACGTTCAAGTTTGACAATCGGGATCTTTTCCTTATATTGAGATGAATATGCATTCCACCACAATCAAATCACATAAGTATGAGAAAGAAATAAAAAACATCATCCAGGGTTACCTCATCGCCCATGTGGGAGAATCATATTCATGACAGATAAGCCAGAGCACGATTCGACGACTAGTAATTAATGTAAGCTAACACAAGTTGCCCTCGGATGATATTGTCTTGAAATTTAACGATACATGGTTTACAGGGGGGAACAAGCACGGAAGGAAGATGGAAGGGTCGCGTAGTTGAATTAAACAATTAAAAACTGATTGATTGATCGATTAAAACAGTATAAATGACGGCAAATAATTGAAGAGAAACTTTGTACAGAATCTGAATCTTACCTATGGAATGAAAATGGTGCTCTGTACGTACCTGACTTTGACTTTGAGATCTCAAATGATGACTTGATCATCTATCTCGATGCAAGGAATGTGAGCTATCTTGCTCCACTCTTTTCCCGTCTTCTCCCGACACCTCTTCCTCAGAGAAGGACATTTTTGGATGCTCAGAAAAGAGAGCGATGCCGGAAAACCCTCTTTTGGCAGGAATTTGAGACGACGACAGCTTGTAATTTCGAGCTCTTGGAGACAAGTGAGGTGTTGAAGTCCCTTTCCCTTCAAAGATTTCAGCCTATTCACTCCAGAGATTTCGAGACCGTGAAGTGTGGTAGGGAGCAGCTGTTCCTTGAGCACCGTCTTCAACAGATGCTGGCTTTTCCGGATCCGAAATGTTCGAAGGGAGACAAGTCGTTGCAAACCCCAGTACTCCACTGAAGGCTTCAGTTTCTCACAATCATAGATTCGAAATGATTCTAGGTTGGGAGGCAAACCCCCTTCTGCAAATGACTCAACATTTGGAAGATTGTATATACGTAAGTCTCGAAGGGCGGTGAGGGTGTGTATTCGGTCGGGCAATAACTTCAAATTCTCGCATTTCCAGACTATAAATCGAGCCAGTTTGGGAGTGCGCAATCCCCCGTGGGGAAAAGAGACCAGATTTGGACAGTCATAGATAAAGAGAGAATCGAGATGAGTGAGATTTTCATCATCAGCTCCTTCTCCAATGGAAAGGGATTCAAGATTTTTACTGCCCCAGATATGAAGATTTGAAAGTTTGGGGAAAACGCCCAGCGGGAAGGACCTCAGTGAATCACAGCTGTCCCTCAAATACAAACGTTGAAGGGATGTCAATTTGGTCATCATCTCATGAGATAGGAATTCTAATCTCCTGCACTTTTGTATTCTAAGATATGTCAACGAAGTGGGTAGACCATTTCTCGGGAACGACAAGAGTGACGCGCAGTTAACGAGATTCAAACTTGCAAGACAACTGCTGAAGTGCGGCTGCAAGCAATCTGTGCGACTAAAATTTTGAATCCGAAGCGTCCAAAGCGAGGACAGCGACTCCGTCTCGAGTATCGACGAGAGACCAGGGCATCTAACTATATTCAGATGATTAAGAGATTGTCGCAAGGATTCCGTGTTAACGATGAGAGACCAGGGTATCCATCTAGTTCTGGTAGCCCTTTCATGCAGAACCCCGCACTCGTCCACTTCAAGTTGTCTCAAGCAAGGAAGACGATCAGGTAAGTTTCCTCTCAACTTCGGACAATTGTGTAAAATAAGCACCTCAAGACGAGGAAAGCAAGATTGACCACTACCTGGACTTGACAGCCATTCCTCCCACTCCGGCATCTCTTTAAACACTAGCTTCTCGAGAGATTGAAATGGTTGACTTAGAGAAGCTCCATTACCCCCGTAGAACTCAACATCAATACTCACAACAATTTTCATCCTTTCTATATAGAGCTCTTTGAGAGCGGGTAACCGCCCAACTGGTGGCAATGACAAGCAAGTACTACAATCAGTGAGATGCATGACTTGTATGCTGGAGAAGGAAGAGTCTCCCAACCAATCCGGAAACCTAGTTCCACCATAAAATCTGATGGTCAGCTTCACCAAATTTACGGAAGGTTGTAGGCTTTCAAGTACATGTCTCTCTTTTACGGAATCATTTGCATCCTCATGACCCCATGCCAACTCTACTTCGTGAAGGTCTTTCTTATCCTTCAAATTGGCCCCCAAGGCATCCATAGGATTGACTACATTTTGCAGATTCAAGATAGATAGTTTTCCTCGAAGGTTCGACAATTGCCCCAGTTCTCCAATGCCACTTGACCTTGTAGATTTCCCCAACACAAAAGCAGTCAATGTACTCAAACTTTTTAGTCTACCCATTTGCACCGGCATCTCTTTTATACAAGTTTCTCTAATATCAAGAAGACGCAAATTAATCAATTTCCTCATGTCTGCAGGCAATTCAACAAGAGAGGAACAACCTAACAATAATAGAGTTTGCAAATTGTAGAGCTCACACATCGTATTTGGTAACGTTTTAACTGCAGTGTAAGAGAGGTCAATGTAGCGCAAGCTTAAGTGTTTACCAATGTTATCAGGTAACTGAGTTATATTTTTATATCTTGCCAATGACAACACCCGTAAACATCTTTGTGCTAGTAACAAATCCTCTAGAACCTTTATGCTTACATATAGGCTCTTATCCCACTTATAGTATGGTCTTAAAGACATGGGAAACAAGGTGCGCAAACACTTAATTTCATCCAATGGCTTAAATTTTGCTACGGTATCAAATCTTTCTCTCATATATGACAAATGCCGAACTCGTTTAGGAACTTCATGTGGTTGTCCCTCACCCAACCTAAAACAAAATTCTCCAGACACAGACATAGCCAAGTCGTTAATGAGATCATGCATTGTGAAACTTGATTTCCATGATCTTTGAAGTAGTGATCGTGACAATAGTTCATCAAAGTATCTCCCACCGAGCTCTTCCAATCCTTGACCACTCTCAGCTTGTGGAATTAAACCAAGTGCCATCCAAAGTTGAATTATATTTTCCTTTTCAAATTCATAGTCTTTTGGAAAAATTGAGAGATAAGCAAAGCATTGTTTTAAATAAGTAGGGAGATAATGGTAACTCAATCTTAAAGATGGAAGAACACTTTTATCATACAATGTCTCCCAAAGATTGTTGTTCAATATGTGACTCCATTCCTTGTAACCTACATTACAACCTAAGAGACCCCCAAGTGCTTTTGCAGCTAAAGGAAGACCGTCGCACTTGTGTGCAATTTGCTTACCAATTTCTTCCAACTTTGGATGTGCACTAGGATTTTCATTTCTAAATGCATGTTTTGAGAGTAACAACCAACAATCTTCATCTGACAAATTTCTCAAGTAGTGAATAGGACCAGTGTGCACAAGGGATGCAACACTTTTGTTCCTTGTTGTCACTATGACCTTACTTCCCCTCGCCCCATAAGTAAAAGGAGCCCGTACAAGATCCCAATCACTATACTTGTCATTCCAAAGGTCATCCAGCACAAATAGGAATTTTTTCCCCCTCACTTGTTCCCTAAGTTCAACTTGAAGCAAGCTCATATCTTGAAGACTGCAAGGTTTTGAGATAATTGATTCAATAAGGGTTTTAGTTACCCTAATATCATCGAAATCTTCGGAAACACAGGCCCAAGCCGTAACATCAAAATGCTCTTTTATTTTTTTATCATTGTAAAGGACCCGAGCAAGGGTTGTCTTACCAACCCCGCCCATTCCCACTATGGGGATTACCGATATGTGGCTACTACTTGCATTATCCGATAGCAACATCCTTTTCAACTCCTTTTCATCTCTCTCCCTACCACAAGCACTAAATTCATGCTCAACAAAGGATGTTGTGGGAGTTCTTTGAGAAACTGTTCCCTTGACACCTCCTATAAGACCAAGGAGATCTTTTTGTTTCGCAAGGTGTTCTAGTCTCTCAAATATCACTTGTACCCTACCATTCATGCCTTGATAAAAAGGATTAAGAGAGGTAGATAGGAAGTTCCACACCTGGGTTTTCTTAGTTTGATATTCAGCTTCCACCTTGGAGCGCAAAACTTCAGCATCGATCTCGTCCAGTAGATCCTCCGCATCAAAGACAGCGTGTTTGAGCTCGTTGAGCCACATCCCCACAGCAGGGTTGACAATCTGCTTCTCCTCTGCATCGTTGAGCACTGCATAAAGGGTCAACAACGTCAGCTTCAGTTTCTCCAATAGTGAATGGTCAAGTTTTTTCCGCCGGAAGAAGTCCACGAGCTCGCCAGAAGAAACCTTGTCGCACAGCGTCCGGATGGAAGCAGAGAGAAAAGCCTCTCCGATCAAAGCTCCTGCCATTTCACTCTCTCTCTCTGTTTTTTTTTTTTTCTTGTCTTCAAAGAAGTGTTGAGGTGAGGAAGAGTGATTAATTTCGTTTCGGAAAGAGACGACTTGATATATTTTTCAGTCAATGGTTCAGTGGACCTCACATGTTAATCATAGAGTCTCAGTTCCATATAATTTAACTGACAATTTCCTAGTAGTTGGTGGTCAATAGTTGAGCGGACCACCCGCGTAATCATAAGAGTGTTTGTTCCCTACAATTTAAGTGACAATTTCCTAGTAGTTGGTTGGTGTGAGAGTGACAGGTTGTAGGCTTCCTTCCAGGACATTAGTATATGTAACTTTGAATCATCTTCTTCTTCGTGAGTGATGCATGCATGAAACAGTTGATCATGTCTGGTGTCTTGGTGAACTTAAACAAACAACTCAGTTCCTAATCATATATTTGATTCATTATTCCTCTAAATAACAGCTCGATCGAGCTTAAAATTTACAGTTAATTTGTGTGCCCTTGGATGGTAATTAACCAGAACATCACTATTGTCTTTTTTATAATAAAAATCGTGTTGGGAGTTTGCTCTTAGACGAGCAGATACAACACATGATTAGTCAAATTAATTACCTAATTAATTAAGATTAAGATTGGAATCTTTTGCTTTTTATGTTATCATGCATTTTAATTAATAGATTGGAGTAATATAATGAATAAGCATGTACATATGATATGAGTAAAAGATTCGGAACAAAAAGAAAGAGACAATTTTTAAGTCACCAAATGCAACAATTATTGTTGGCCATAACATAACTATTAGGTGCAAGATGAAAGAGACCATCACTAAAGGCCGAATGAGTAATGCTAAATAGACTAGATTAAATTTACAAATTAAATGATGTGTCATCAATAAGAAATAAACATGTTGATCAACTGAACACGTAAGTAATAATCTAAAAATCAACTTCCATATTATTTAGTTTACAAAATTTAGACTGTAAATTTAATCTCCCTAGCATTACCCTAAAGATTATAATATCTTTAATAATATAGCCTGTGTGGAAATCGCCTATTATTGACCAAGTCCACAGCCAACCTAGAGTCTCTCCTTTCCCACTTAATCAAAAGAATTCAACAATGGAAGGAAAAAGATAATGCTAGAGAGACAGCATAAAGTTTTCCAAAATTAAAGCCACTACATAACAAGGACCTCCCATCAATAGGTCTATTAAAGCTGGGTCCATTAATAAAGGGGGAATTATAATAATAGTTCATCAACTAAAAATTCATCGTTGGTTCATAACTCTTCAAAACGTGAGTTATGTGTCACGCACATGAGGCTGCATCAATGGGCAAATACAGATAACCAAATGTGAAATTTTTTAGCTATAGTCCCTCAACTTTAACCCAACTGGAGAAATGGTCCCTCAACTTTAACCCGATTAGAGCAATGATCCATCAACTTTAACCTAATTGGAGAAATGATTCCTCAACTTTAACTCAATTGTAACAATGGTTCTTCCAACGTAACTCATTTTGACATAATTCTGACGGAGTTAACGAAATAGATTATAACTGCACGTTTTGATGAGTTAAGGAACCAATGGTAATGAATATTTAGTTGAGGGATCATTGCTTCAATTGAGTTGAGAGATCATTATTACAATTTTTTCATTAGTAAAAGAGTGATTTGGGTATTTGAAATTTGATGTAATCTGTCAAACAATGGATCATCTTCCCACAAATAAAAGAGTGATTTTGGTTTAGTGTTATTCTCTTCCTAGAGTTTGAAAAGATTCCAAGTTCGAATTTATTAAACTCCAAATAAAAACAACGCTCAATTATAACGAAGAAAAAGGCTAGGGATCTGCTATCCCCAAACTTGTGTCTCTATACGTGTCTCTTTTATCATTTTTCGACATGTGTCGTTTAGTTTAAGTCCAAGTTAACACTGTCAAAGTTTCATTAGATTGAATAAATTAAAATAAAAAATTAAAGAAAATAAAACCAAAAGGGATTGGAAGTGTAAAGGACGGGAGATCTTGGGGCAGAGAGGGGTTGGGGGACAGGGGCGACGATGATGGCCTGTTGGGAGTTAGGGTTTAGAGGGAGGTTGATGGCAACAGCACGGATTGTGCGGTAGTTTGGGCGACGGGAGATGTCGGCGAAGGAGGGGGGGAGCGGCCACAGGGGTTGGATTTGCAGTAGTAATGAAAATGGCGATGGCAGTGGTGCTCCAATTTGCAGGAAGTGGAGGGAGAAAAAGAATGGAACTCAAACTGGGAGACAGACTGTTTCTATCATGACTATCTGAAGAGAGAAAAAATTGGCGAGGAGAGAGAGAAGGGTGTTCCGATAACAAATTACTGTGTGTTGTTGGGGAGGGTGTGGCGGTCAGATTGGTGCTGGTAGGGAGTTTGAGTGACTGTTGGTTTTATTTTCTTTAACTTTTAGTTTTAATTTATTTAATCTTGAAACTTTGACAGTGTGAATTTGGAGTTAAACTAAAGGACACTTGTCAAAAAATTGTAACGAGACACGGATAGAGACACAAGTTTGGGGACAGCAGATCTCTAGCCGAAGAAAAAGTTGTATGATTGACCTAATTATGGGTTGGTTTGAGATTGTGATGTTAAAAAAAAAAAAACAGCTTATTAAAAAGTCTAGAACATTAAATGTGTTTGGTAAAACACAAAACAAAAATATTTTTTTTAAAAACTGTTGTCAATGAAAGTAGAAAAACATAGAAAAACAGAAGTAGTGTCTACAATGCTTATAAAAAAAATGTTTTTTTTTTCCACAGCATAGTAATCAATGCTCATTTAATAAAATTTTCAAATAACAAGTATGCCCTCACATGGTTTACAAAATTACAATATTTACCCCTACCTTATAGTCTTTGAAATTATTATATTACCATTAAATATTATATCATTTTTAGTCATTTAACATATTCAAAGCAATTTATATAAAAGTTTACTAAACACTCTGCCACTGTTTTTTTTATGAAAAGCACTTTTACATAAAAAAAAAAGTTCACCAAACACTTAACAACTTTATTTTATAGCTATTTATTCTCACAGCACAGCAGAAACAGTTCTTTTAAAAAGCACAGCAATACCAAACTAGCACTATATAAATAAGAAGACTCATCAGCCTTATAAATAACCACTCGATTGAGCTCAAAATTTTACTGTCAATTTATGTGCCTTTGAACGGTAATTAACCAAAACATCACTGTTGTCTGTTGATACTTAGAAGTCGCCTTGAGATTTTGCTATTAGAAGGGCGGACACGGCACACTACAATTAAGATTGGAATCTTCTGTTGATTATGTTCTGATTATATAATCAATAAGCCATTACATATGATATGAGTAGGTTTAATTACTTGAATATGGAAATTTCGGAAATTTCGAAGGAGAACATATATAACTCAAAAGTCGTCATCATGCACTCCTACTTTATTATTTTTGGGAGCGCAAATAACAGCTCCCTGTTAGAAGTCAAACGAAAGCGCTAAAGCAAAGTTCAGACAAAGGGATATATTAAATTGGTGTCACACTTCACATGTCAAAACTCGAAAGTAATCCTCTCCGAAGGTAAGTTTCGCGTTCAGACAAAAACTTCGAAGCCAGTAACTGATTACCAAATAGATTCATAAGAAGTTCTACATCCAAGGTGTTAAGAGCATACCTTGTCGTTTTGAACTAATCAAAGATCTTGGATGACAGCATTATCTTCCAGTTCCCGACGATTCATCCAACAGCTGTTTGATTTTTTCTTGTATGGGTTGTATCATTCGATTTTGATGCAAATGGCAGATCTTCTTGCAATGATTTAGGAACCACCGGCCTGTAGACTTCTTCGGCTTCCTTTCAATTGGCTGTCACACAAGCAAATGAAAAAAAAAAATTCTTCAAGTACCTAGAAAAACATGCAGTACTTCCAGGGCAGAATTGAGAGCACGAAACCACATGCTGCTGCAATAAGCAGCTCGGCGTCATAGATTACCATGTAAAGTGAACCTCTGTTAACAGGGATGGGAATATTATGATCTCTGCAAAATTCAGCAGTAGTTTTCATCGCTTGCCCAGGTCTTATCACAGGGTTCTAGGGATGTCGTCAATGGGTTGTAAATAGAGGAACTTCAACTCGAGTCCAGGCAGGAAAGAAAACAATGTCAGCATCAAAATTTTGTCCTCCAAGTGCACCTAGCAATCTCTCCTTCTGGTTGTCCACCCATCTTTTCGGTTGGTTACTAATTTCTTCTTTTGCAGCCTGTCGAGATTAAAATGAATAAAAGTGAATTAAATTAGTATCATGCGTCATACGAAGACACATGCCTGTCTATGCTCAGAATGATGATTGCAACGAAGGATGTTATCAGTAATATGCTTCAACATCGAACAAGCATACCGTTTTCAGCTGCTCGGGGATCAAATCAAGCTATTTTGGGATGTTATCAGTAGTATGCCTCAACATCAAACAAGCACACCTTTTTCACCTGCTCCGGGATCAAATAGAGCTATTTCAAAGATCTGAGGTAAACACATCTTTTACATGTGCAGTGTTCTTGAAGATCTTGCAGGGGTGACCTAGTTTCAGTTCTTCACTACTCATGATGCGTGTGCTTGAACTCAAGCACAACAGCAGTTGCTGTGATCCTAAACTGTGCCTGCCAAAACAAATAAACTAGCTTTGGAACAAAGGGTATAAACTTAAAATTCGAAAAATTTATTTGAAAAATAATCAATAGAAGATAAATAACATGCCCCATATGATGGACTAGATTTTCATTTTTCTTAATTTATTTTCTATTTGAGCCGTTGGGGGGCTGGTAGATGGCATTCCACAAAATCCGTACTTCTATGAATATGTTCTTATAACCAGATCAAATCCAAACTGACATCCAAACTGTAATCCCCAACACCTGCAATATGAACCTGATGCAGAATGTACATCGGGCAACAAATATAGTTAAAAATAAACAGCAAGATAATGCATCTATGAATCATATTTTCAGAGTTTATGCCTTCCTCGCGAGATGATGACTCCAATCTCTATTAATTTTGAGCAATATAGATATTATGATGAATGAAAATAATGGAACACCAATAATAGCAATGTTCCTAGACTTATGAAACACCGAATTTTTAAACAGCTATAAACAATGCACTAGTCATAATTAGACAAACGATAATTCCAAATGAAGATCTGAAGATATTTCTGACAAAAAGAATTCTTTCAAAAAAAAATAATAGGCCTCAATATAAACATAAATGACCTGGTTCCAACCCTGCATTTGGAATTTTAATGTTTCCTATGAAGAAAATAAATGTCTATCGTGTTAATGGACAATGTGGTCAGCGGAATAAATCCTCAAAAAAGGAAGTGTTTATGTACAAATAATGTATCAAGATACCCACAACATCCACTGAATAAATATTCAAGAAGAGTGGTCTCCCAATGCATAATTCTAACATCTATAAATGTGTGTGTTCACATGTGTGCAGACGAGTGTGTGTGTTTGATATGCACGACAAGAGTTGAACTCACAAACATCCTAAAAAAATAGGGCACAATTTTTTGTGGCGTGAGGATTTCCTTTCAAGTTTAAACCATCCATGTAGAGACAGTAGAAGAAAAATAATAAGATTAAATGTCTGAAGTCTCACCATTTCAAAACCGTAGCTCCTGTTTATAAGAAGTAATGCTAAATCAGCAAACTTTGCAGCATCAATCATAGCATTGTTTCCGTAACAGAATAAATCAAGCATTTAATGAACAATGCTCAATCTAATATCATATCAAATCAAGTTATCGCAACATCAGAAGAAAATGGCGAAACATGGCACCTGAAACAATGGTAACTGGACCTCAAACCTCTGGTAAATTATGATTGGTATAATGCTTTACAAGCCACTTAATTAACGAAGACTTGCCAACCTAGACTAAACAATAAGGATTAAACATATATACTAATTTGAACAATTTCACAGCAGATTGAGTGACAATTATGCAACGCAGGCAAGGTCTAGACAATGTTATGCATACCTTGGGAGGTCTATGCACCACCACAACATATTGAGCTTGTTTGCCATAGGAACAATCATAGGTTGGGACATGAAGCCTGCGCTACTCTTTCTTGATTGAGCGAGACTGAAGACACTTGGCTTTCACAATTGAGCTAAAAGCAAATGCTTTAGGGTTTTGCTTCTTTCCATTTTGGGGTTGTATCATGTTTCCTCTTGCCAGCCTTAAAACCCCACTGCATGTACCAATGTGCCTTCTGCACCTGCTTATTGGTTCCACTATCTATGACCATGGTAACCTGACTAAGAAAGCCTAACAGTACAAGCTACAATGTTCCAAACGAAACTATGAGCATGACTACTTCAAAACCAACACCAATTCCTATCGCTTGGTCGGAACGAGTCATATGGTTACTGATCAAATCCACAGACCAGATGCAAAGCACATTAACAAAAGCACTTAATTTTTCTCCAAAGCACCATTCAAGTCAGATTTTCTGAGTACCCACACATCATTGTATTCTAGTAAGCAATGATTAATCGCCTACATCAAACAACAACTTCTCTGCTTAATGGAATATGTTTTGGAACAAATTAATGCTTCAGGCAGAAATATAATCAATTCTGTGATTGCATTTGGACTATCCTGACTTTAGCAGCAGTAGTACGATGGTAGAACTACTTGCAGGACAACGACCTCACATTCTTCAGATACTCATCAAAGGCTACCTTTCAAAAAGGCTAATAGGTGCTTCAAATAAACATAGTTGCACTTGACTGTTTTCAGGAGTTCCCATGCAACAACCACCTTTCCGCTATAGATTTCGGTGACAGAAATCCACATCATAGGACTTACAGTACAAGAAAAGTAAAATTTTCACAAATTAAACCAAAAGTCATATCATTAAAAAGTAAGAATTCAGGAGAAATGATTATATCTGATATTCATATACAAATCTAGAGCAAAATTGAGTTTCGATATATTAGTTATTGAACAACAACATATTTCCCACAGAAACCAGCCCTAAAGAAACATTGGGAAAGAAAAATTTGGAAAAGAAAGAAGAAGAACAAGAAAGCATTGACATATTTCCACAAGAATCCAACATGAGACTATACCATTTATACTAAGATGAAACATAATGTGAAAGTCGAGAAGCCATATTCGCAACCTGCGATTGCATTTGCACAGCCCTGACTTTAGCTGCTGTAGCACGATGATAGAACTGCTTGCGGGACAATGACCTCACATTCTTCAAGTACTCCTCGAAGGCTATTGACCCATCATGCAATGCCTTATCCAAAGAATACACAACATCTTCAATCGCCAAATCAGAGGCTGTGCAATCCAACATCTGCTTTGAAAGCGGGTCAATGCATTCAAAAGCATCGTCCACATCACCATCCAGCCTCCCCCTGGTCTTCCCCTCATTCTCTCTCAACCAGGCCTCCAAAACATCCGAATTCATCAGCACCATCTGCAACTGCTGCTCCAAACCCTCCTTCTCATCCACCATCTCTTTCAACCCTTTGTTGAGCTGCTCCGATCGCTGCCGCAGCACCGCCTGTGCATTGAACAACCCTTCAATTTCCGCCTCCCTCGTCTTCCTCAACCCTGCCATGTCGCCGTGCACCATCTCCACAAGCTTATTGATCGCATTCCTCTTGAAAACCTCATTCGGATCATCCGTCTGAACCCGAGAAAATGATCCACTACTTCCATATGGTGACGGCGGATACGTCCTCGGCGGAATTGCAGGACGGGCAGGATTAGCCGATCCCGATGAGCCCGAATATCCCGGGTAGCTCGAATATCCCGAATTCGACACAGCCGACGAGGAATGACCAAGGTTAGGATTAGGGTTAGGGTTTGGATTGGGATTGGGCCTGCGCTGGGAGAAGAGCGGCGGGTCCTGACCGAAAACGGCGCTGAGATTCTTGACGAGCTCGACGAGGTTGGAGCTAGGGTAGACCCAGTTCTGCAAGTAAGGGAGGGAAACCGAACCAGAAGGGTTGACGTGGGCGTGAGGGCGCTTGATGACCATGTCGCGCGTGGGGTTGACGTAGACGCAGGGCGGGTGGCGAGGGTAGGACTCCATGAGCCAGATGATGACGGGGATGTTGTAGGTGACGCCCTGAAACGACATGGGGATGGTGCCGTTGGCCTGGAGGAGGTTGACGGAGCGACCGTCGTTGTGGGTGAACGTCGCGGTTTTGGGGTCGAGGGAAGGGTAGGCGGAGGTGAGAGAGACAAGGTGGGTGCGGATGAGCCACTTGGTGTCCTCGGAGTAAGGGAGGGCGGAGGGGCCGCGTTGGGAGAGGACGGAGCTCAGGAACTGCTGGATCAGTTGGGGGTTCGGTGGGCTCGGACCGGCCGGTGGAACCATCGCAGCAATTTGGATCGGGTCGGGTTCGGAAGGTTGAGATTTGAGATTTGAGATTCCGAGAAGAATAGAGCGGCGAGGGAGGATTTTAATCGGAGCGAGGTTTTGATCGATGGAGATTTTGGATGGAAATTGGGATTTTGTTTGCTTGTTATGTTTGCTTACGGGAGAAATGAGGGAGTGTGAGCGTGTTTGGGACAGGCGACTGCGTGGAGCGTGGTGCGGTGACTTCTGTGCCTCACTCGTTTTCAACAAGATCAAAGGAAAATCTTTTGCCAAAAGGGCCATGTCTGTATGTGGCCATTATCCTAAAAGAAAATTAAATTTTATATGGGCTTAAAAACTTAAGGAAAAATCTCAAGATAGGGATCGAAACTATTTATATTATAAATTATTACATTAATTTTTTTTAAGTAAAATAAAAATGAAGTCATATAGGCATTGAATAGTATAAAAATAAATGGTTAGTAACGGTAAAATGTATTACGAACTGTCTATATATTTATTATAGTTGACTAACAAAACAACCCTAGTTTTGATTGATCTTTTGCAGAAATAATCTTTAGAGTTAAGTCCGGACATTTACCCAACTTTTAGGGTGATTACATATTGGTCCTAACATTTTAAAACATTCCAAATAACCACCTAACGTTTTGAAAAGTAGAAATTCAAAAGCGTAAACGTATCTTAAAAGTTGGATAGGTGTATTCAAAATGTGGGATTTGAGTATTCATCAAGTCAAAGACTCAAAGACTTATTCATTGACCATGATACGTAGCCAACTAGTATAAAAAATATTCAAGTATCGGATACGAGATACGCAATTATACATAATTATCCATGCATCATAGGTTTGCTACTTCAACTAAATTTTAGGTTTTTTGAAATGTAATTGAAGAAAAATGTTGTTAGTTATGGTTGATGTAATATTTTCAAAGTTTATTGTAACAGCCCATCTCTAATTTTACGGTTTTTATCATTTTAAATATGTATTTTTACGAAAATGCCCTTTGAAATAAAAGAATAGTAAATGTATGAGAGTGAAATGTTTTGAAGATGTTTTATGAAATTGCAATTGTACTCAAACCTAAGGGTGCAAAATGTAATTTACCCCATAATAAAATATAAAGTAAGAATGAAGTTCAGTTGTGGCTGGCGATTAGGGTTTTAAAAAAACAAACCTAGTTTTGCTTCTATTTTTTTGTTTTTCTTTGTACTCACACAATTCATCATAACAATATCAAATAACATAATAAAATATAAAGCAAGAATGAGGTTAATGCATCATGGTGAATGTTTTTATACTATTCAAAGCTTATAAAATATCGATTTCGTGTTTTAGATGAATTTGAATTAAATGGAAACGATAAAGCCTTTGAATGTTGTACAAGATTCTTCACCAAAATCCTATAATTCCTTTTTGAATATTGTACAAGATTCTTCACCAAATTCTGGAAGGTCCTGAACTTAGATTGCTAAATGGTAAACAAATCATGTTCCTCTAAAATACATTGTCCTTAATCTATAGTTGCATTCTGTTTTGATTTCCTTATTTTATTAATATATTCAATGTTGTTTTTAGATTTATATGTCAATTCTTCTTATTTATTCAATAATAATCTTTTTATTTCAGTTTTAGAAGCAAAGACCAAATATAAAAAATTGATTGAAACTTCAGTCTTCACCGATCAATTGGAATGATGACGGAGAATATGGTAAAATGTAAAGAAGCTTGGAAATCCATGAAGTATCATCAGATGAAAAAATTGGAAGGTCCCGAACCTGTTTCTTATGTAGCAAATTTGGCATTCACATATATACGCACTCTTCCAAGACCTACTAAGACATTTGGTTTGTATATTACTGACATGCAATTGGAGGTACCTATACTATAAAGATTCTATATTGTTATCACATATGTCATATATGTATTAAATGCTGGTTATTTAGCTTTATATAAATACGTGTAGAGGCCAAAAGTATTCTTATTCTCATTGGATGATGAAGGCATAAAGCCTAAGAGAGATTTGAAAGAGATACATGAATATGACACATTAGGCTGAGGAAGAATTATTGCTAAAAATACTATGAAAAGAAAATATAAGCAACTCAACAAGGATATCAACAATAATACTGTAAGTGAAGCAAGGAATGTAGCCGAATATACGTTATTGTTTGTGTTGGTACCATATATTGGGCCTCGTCTTTGGGCTTCATCCCTAAGCCCATGATTTATGTAAGAAGGGAGGGAACCCTTACTTTATAAAAGGGGAGCCTCACCTTCACTAAGGGGGAGAGCCTTACATCCAGAGAAACAGAGTCTCATCCCTCACAACATTAGAGGGCAATACCCTCTCAGCCAAACAGAGAGCAAAATGGCAAGGGCTGCATCTACATAGAGCTCCCTTGCCGATCTATTGTAATCCATACATTCATACAGTGAAATGGAATCAACATCAGTGTGGACGTAGCCCAAACATTAGGGTGAACCACGATACATGTTTGTGTTCTTGAGCGTTTGTGTGATTCACGGCCGGATTTACGTTGGTCCAAGATCTTCCGGATTTTGTGCATCAACATTTGGCACCGTCTGTGAGAATCGATACGAAAAGCTACGTTGGTCTTCTTTCATTTTTTCATCTCACCACCGTGAATCTGTAAAAACCCAAGAAACCAAAACTCAAACCCTTCCAACCCTTCTCTCTCACACATAAACACTCTGAGAGTCACGATGAGTAAAAAACTCACAGTGCTGCTAGTTCTGCCATGTAACATCACATCCACATGAAAATTGTAACCCTATACAACCCACCAATTGCCATCACCCGCCTCAAACCGACCCAAAATACATCACACAATCTCACCTAGTCCTCAATTTAGTTCCTACACAGTTCTAAAACTAACCCAAAATGCCATGCTTCAGCATCACACAGTCCAAAAACTCATGCCACCGGTACACCTTCGCCCGAGTCGGCCTCCGGTCTGCAATCACCGACCTCAAAAACGACGACACCACCATACACTGCTGGGTCCTGCGATCGCCGAACCCTTCCAAGCCCAACCTACTCCTCATCCACGACTTCGGTGTCAACGTAATGTGGCAGTTCGTTGACCTCATCTGCCACGTCACCTTTCACTACAACATCTACGTGTCGGATCTCGTCTTCTTCGACGGCTCCTACACGACCAAGCTCGACCGGTCCGAGTGGTTCCAGGCCGAGTGCGTGATGCAGGCGCACTTGGTGCGAAGGCTGAGCCTGGTGGGGCTGAGCTACGGCAGGTTTGCGGGCTACAACTTAGCTGCCATGTACATGGAGACGGTGAAGAAGGTTGTGATATGCGGCGCCGCTGTGTGCCTGGAGGAGAAATACCTCTGGGAATGTGCGTTTCGAATCTTGGATTTGGATGAGGCGGCGGGATTTTGACGCCGCAGACGCCTGAGAAGCTGAAAGAGTTGGTCAGATGATTGAGGCCAAGAGCCAGGCCTAGTCGGATACCTGAAGGCCTTCGACGACGACGATGGCAGAGCGGTCAGCGTCAGTTCATGCTCCATATCACAGATGAGAAGAGCCTCAATGGGTAGAGGCGTCGAGCTGGAAGACGACTGAGCAGGCTGTCACGCCCCGATCCCAACATACGTCCAGAATCGACACGTGACGTCACCAATACCCGTACATCTAACATACCCCGCCTCCGGGATATGTACAAAGCATAAATCAAGATTCAAATTTCATAGCATTTTTTCGTACAATTTATGGCTGCATCTAACCTCTTCGTTAGACTGTCTGCGTACCCTCAATAGGGATCAAGCCATTCGCAGTTCAACGTTCGTCAAACTTTAATCTTTTCGTAAAATACTTATAGTGAAAAAAACATAGGGTACCACACTACGCATCAACAATAAGCCATACACAACTATCATCTTGTCATGCACGCAGGTATACTATGCCCACACATATATTTTCCACTTCATCCTTCATATAAATCACTACATTTCACATGATTCTCCATTTCATAATATGCAACATCTCAATGATACGATTCCGGACCATCACTCAACGGAATCGCAGAGTAGAAGGGATTCCGAACCATCACTCAACGGAATCCAAACAGAACTTAGTTCCGAACCATTCAACAGAACCGAACGGAAGTCCAATAAGCATAACTACGGCTTGAAGGAACAAGACAGGATTCAAGTTACTCAATTCACGAAGACTCAACAAAACGAACTAATAACGAGCAACAAATCCCCATCACAATGGGTTATCGGTCCATTACTAGATCTCACATCTCCCAAGCAATTCAATAGGCATTTCAATCACATGACACAACCATTTCCAATACACAAGTCAAATCACATTTCACTACATCATACCAATCACTATGTTTCCAACATTATATCTCTATCCATAGCTTGTAACATATCAGGGAATCACGAAGCACAATAGTAATGTTTAATTACGTTAATCAATCAATGAGATAGCACATCATTTCACGAGTTTAATTAAAGAACTCTACATAATTCCCTACTTGGGTTATGAATAATAACATGATATTCTAATTTGTATGCACAAGATCCATTGTGCGTAATTCTCATTCACTCGAATCTAGGATTCTAAGATAACCTTATGGAAATAAGCAAAAGCAAGGATTCTGGACCACTCAACGGAATCCAACAACACTGGGTTCCGGACCACTCAACGGAACCAAATTACAAGTATGAGATAATCAATAAAAAGAAAGATCATTGATCATAGTTTATAACCTCAAATATAAGTTCGTAAATATGAAAACATAATCAAGTCTCTAACAACTCCGAAGGAGTCACTCAGACATCCAACGACTTATCCCATTCAAACCATCAAGATTCTCAAAAACCATCATTCATATGTACATTAAAACTAGGGCTAGAGGGACGCAGTTCAACTGAAGCCCACATAAGTAACCAAACAGGAAGTGCCCCCCCCCAAAGCAGATTAACCAAGCAGAGCCACCCTTGAGAAAGTAACCAAGCAGGCAGTGACCCCCAAATGTGGATTAACCAAGCAGAGTCACCCCTACAACTATTAGGAAGTGATCACCCAATGCGGATTAACCAAGCATGATCATTCCTAAGCATACATGGCCATAAGGATTACCCAACGCGGGTTAACCAAGCGCGATCCATATATAGTATGGTCCCCCAATGCGGATTAACCAAGCAGGACCACTAATGACCCCCCAATGCGGATTAACCAAGCAGGGTCAAAATAATCAGGTAGGTAGTGATCACCCAATGCGGATATACCAAGCATGATCACTCCTATAATGCGTATGGTCCCCCAATATGGATATACCAAGCAGGACCATCAATGTACAACTACTACATGGTGCAGTAAACTCAACACCTCAACTTATCCACATCTCAACCCCTATGAGTTACAACGTAGTCGCCTACACCATCAACTTCTCGAGGTCACCACTAATATGTCACCCAAGCATATAAGTGCTACAACATACCTCTAATAGGATTCTAGGATCACATTGTCATGAAAATAATCATACACCTCATACATATCTAACCACATTTCATAAACGTTTCCAAGCTATAGTCGATTCACAATTACTAAACATAGATCGATGCTAAAAATAAAAATAACAATTCAATAGAAAGCACATTTAATAAACAAGTATAACTCAATATGGTACCACTAATACATATATCGAGACACACGTCAACTGGGAACGACACATCATCGTGATGAGCCAACTAACTTCCATCAAGCCTAAACAACATACTAGAGGTAAGTAACACTCAAGAGTAGAGCACGTTAACTAAAGCATCAACCGTCGATAAGGTAGGTCCATTAAGGTCAACAAACTAAGGTTATTCAATCCGGAAGATCCGCACATCGGATTTCCAATCTGTAAGTTCTCAAAGGTCCAACAACTGATAATTACGGTGTTCACAAAATTGTACGACGAACCAAAGATCGGATTGTCATTAATCACACAAACAAGTGGCGGTCCAATTTGATCACCACACCAAACAATTGAATTTCAGGAAACCAAGCTAGACATCGGTTCACAGGGTCACTAGAAGGTATTTGGTACTTAAACAACACTCGTAGACTGTCCCACGCACCGCCACACGTGGTGATAGCCAAGGTGGAGGGTTTAGAAAACCCAAATTTTCAATATTAATTAAATGAGTTCAAATTTACGTGGTAGCTAGAGCTCAACAAGGGAAACACTTTTCACAACTAGTCCAACGACAAATTCAAGCCGTATGCCATCCAATTTCACCGAGGAAAACCGGATTTCTAGGGTTCTAAACACCTAACACTAAAACGACTACAAAAACACAAACCAAGCATACCAACTTGAAGATTATGAAGAGTAGGTAAAGTTTCATACCTCACTTGAGGGAAATGGTTGCCGGAATCGCCGGAAAAATGACAAAATCGCCGGAAAACCCACGGTTGCTGCCTCTAACTGGAAAAATGGCTAAGAAAATGGAAAATCTAACATTACAGAGTTGTAGGGCTCGCTAAGAGCTTTCCATGGACACCAAGATTACCCAAAACGGAGCTCGGATGAAGAAGATACAAGCGGGTCAAGTTTGTGGGTCAAAAGGGTCGAAAATGCCCAAAAACGGGTCAAAACCAGACCCTCCTCCCTTTTCTTTTTTTTCTCTGTCCGTTCCCTTTTATTTCCCATTTCTCCCTGGTCCCTCTCCCACTATGTGGGAGTTTTAAAATAAATTAAAATATATAGATTAGTAACACAACTTCAAATATCCGTAACTATATCGTTAAAACTCGGACTCACAAGCGGCTTTCACCTATACGTTCGTGATCTCGAAATCTATTCAACGATATAAATTGTGACCTCGAAAGGTCTACGGATTTTAAATAATTAATCTCCAAACTTCAAACTTCGTAACTAATTTAATTAAAATCTTAATTCAAACAAATTAAAATAAATTCTCGAAAAATAATATAAAATCTCAATAATACAAATACGTAGATTATAACAGTGAAATCCAGGAACGGGATTTCACACAGGCGCTGGTCCGGGAGGAACTAGTGTTTGAGCCATCACGTCTCTGCTCTCTGGGGTTTAAAGTGAGGTTTTCAGAGAGAGGGAGGGAGAAGCGTCGTTGTTTCGGAGGAATGGCATATTAGTACTTGCTCGGATGAATTTTCACCACCGTGCCGGGCGCCTTGTTTCTTTACAGAGCGCTGGCGAAGAGGAGCGACAAAAAGGGGAGAGGTTTGGAAAGGACGCAAGTAATGATTTCGAAGATTTTGTCCACAGTTTCATTGCTAGAACAATGATGGACGAACAGAGAAGATAAGAACTTTATTATCATAACCTGCAACTGTCAACCACCAACTTCTGAAAAAAGGATGAAACTTTCATCATGAAGGGACAAATACAACCCACTATCCTAGAAGAGCCCCACGAAGGAAAATATAATATATATAAGGGGTTAAGCAGAGCTTGGCATCTGAGGATGGCTTTTGTCGACAACCCCCATGCGAAAGATAAGAACTTTATCTTTTTTATTTAATACGTTATTGATATATGTTATGATGAAAGTAACCTTTATTATTTAAACGTTATGATAAAACCTTCATCATGAAGGGACAAATACAACCCATTATCCAGAATAGCCCCACGAAGGAAAATATAATATATATATATATATATATATATATATTATTCTTCACCTAGTGACGTATATTTAACTCAAGTACATGTGCAATATTTATTCATGGCCTAGAATATTGTGACCGCCTTTAAACTATGTCACTTATACAACATGTGATTTACCACACGACTGAATAAATTATTTACTTATAGAAGGCACATAGTACAATATTTTTCCTTGACAAACTTTGTCAATTTGATTTATTCATTATACGGTCATACTTATGCTGTTATTTATTGCAGGAATTATTGAGCAACTAGATCCACTGATCAACATTGTTGCTGATTAAAGAAGTATACCAACTTATAAACTGATGAGCCACGTGCTCATGGTGGCAAAGATTCAGTCCGAACGGTGATCTCTTATCTGACCGGACACCCACTTGCTCGGACATTCACTTATTGGGACACCTATGTGCCTGGACCCAACTCGATGACCTTACAAATAGCCCCGACTCGATGACCCTACATATGGCCCCGACTCAAAGACCCGACTTGCGGACCCGATCCGCGAATCCGACATATAGATCCAATATGCGAACCCGACAAGCGGACCCGAATCATGTCGAGAATCAACTCATACTGAGTGCATGTCGACATAAAGTAGATACTTGCAATGAGAAATACCACGAACCGAGCTACCTCGCAACGAGCATAGCCTCTAGCTGAGTAGCCTCGCAACGAGCATCGCCTCCAGCCGAGCAGTCTCGCAACGTGTAATACCTCTAGCCGAGTATTGCTTTATGTTGAGTACTAGTTCTAGACGACATCTAGTCACTTCAGCCCGTACATGAATTGGATTTGAAGTATCAAGCCAAAAGACTTTCTTGACTGAAAACTTAGGGGACTCCTGTTGGTACCATATATTAGGCCTCGTCTTTGGGCCTCCTGTTGGTACCATATATTGTGCCTCGTCTTTGGGCCTTATCCCTAAGCCCATGATTTATGTAAGAAGTGAGGGAACCCTTACTCTATAAAAGGGGATCCTCACCTTCACTAAAGGGGAGAGCCTTACATCCAGAGAAACAAAGTCTCATCCCTCACAACATTAGAGGGCAATACCCTCTCAGCCAAACAGAGAGCAAAATGGTAAAGGTTGCATCCACAGAGAGCTCCATTGCCGATCTATTGTAATTCATACATTCATACAATGAAATGAAATCAACATCATTGTGGACGTAGCCCAAACATTGGGGTGAACCACGATACATCTTTGTGTTCTTGAGCGTTTGTGTGATTCACAGCCGGATTTACGTTAGTCCAAGATCATCCGGATTTTGTGCATCAACAGTTTGAATCATCGCCTGATTTCCGCACATTAGGACTTTTAAAAAGTTAGATCTTCCTTACTTTGAACTTTTATACCACATTATCATACACTCTATTGATCATATGTTTTGTTGGTTGACAGTGATATAAGGCTTGAAGTTGAGGTTATATTTGAGAAAAATGTTGTACAATTGTATTTGCAGGTCTTCGATGACTTAACCATTGAAAACATCAAGTCAGCATTGATCTTTTATAAGCTAGAAGTTGATGAAAATCAACTAAGGAATTGGCTTGGTTATGTAACATTTATACACTTCTTTTAGTTCACGTGTCTCTGTTATTTTGGTTGTTACTGTGGCTTTTGTTTTGTGTTTCTTTTCCTGCCTGCGAGTCTGCATGGGTTTGGTACATTCATACACTTATTTGGCATATACACTTGTTATTAATTTTACTTTACGAGGGTAGGAGATTTACATAAACATGGACACCCCTTAACAAAACTGGCAAGGACAATTATGCTCGATGTGTGAAGTGCATGGAAGATTCATGTGTCCATAGACTACTTGGTAAGGTAGATGATGTACCCGATCCACAATGCTTCCTTTTACCAATTCTCGATTTGAATTGAAATATTTTGATGTGAAAAACAGTTTAATGAACCCAATTTACATCGTGAAGGTTAATGAAGAAGTCTTATGGGGTTTGGTAGCTTCATGAAGCCGAATGCTCTTTCGTATATATGATTACAGAGAGCTGATAAATAATTAATAATTTCAAATTTAAACTTTTCATATAACTAATGTACTAGTTTGAACTTAAAGTGCATCAAAGATGTCCCTTTCCCTCTATTAACTTCCGTCTAATGAATTACTCCACATCAGCTATATTAATTAATTTTATTAATAGAACACAACAAGGGTAAACCCAGTCCAGGTTTATATTTTTTTTCATGAAAGTCCATCTCAGCCCAACATATATTTTTTTTTCCATTTCAATTGCCTGGTCTGGACTAAACCTAAAAAATAGGTCGAGCTAACCCAGCCTGACCCATTGTCGACCCTTAATTGTACCCACTTCTTCATCATAAGTCATGTGATCCTCTGACTAGTGTTTTTTAATTTTAATGGTTGAATTGTTGTATCTTTGGTTTGCAAAACTGACAAATTTTTTTGTGAAATTTAAGCAACAACACATTTCCTATGCACTATACAAAGCAAACAAAATTTAAGTAGTCAAATTTATTTGAACAACTTTTTCTGTTGGATAACACATGGGCGAAAATTTCAAAAGAAGAATTCGATACTTATAGTGTTATTAAAGAGGCATCTAATATACATGTGTCCCATAGTGACGTCCATTTTTTGGTAATGGGTATACTCGAGAGATAAGTTTGAAATTCGACCTCTCCTTATACGCGGGTCATGGACTCCTTTTTAATCATTTATTTAGCCTGGGGTGGAATTACCATCATTAAACATTCATTGTTGGTCTAGCGATCCCTCATAGGGGTAGGTTCAAAAAACTGAAGAAAAAAAAACAGAATCGAACACCGAACCGAAACCGAAAAAACCAACCGAACTAAAAAATTGAACCAAATTGAAAAAACTGAACCGAGCCGAATTCTTTTGGTTCGGTTTCGATTTTAGTGGTCTAGAAACTGAACCAAACAGAACCAAACCGAATTAATTATATTAAAAGTTTTTTATATTTTATTTATTTAATTATTTGTTTTGGGTATTAATTAATTAATTAATTAAATTAATAGTTGTGAACATGAACAAGATTTGAAATCAAAGTGCCAATTCTCTTTTACTTTTTGAAAATTTGCAAACTCTTAAGTAACAATGAAAACATATATATAGTGTTACGACATATTTGCTAAACTTATTAGTAGCTGGTCTTGAAAGGCTTGTAGATCTTGAGATCACTAATCACACCACCAACTGATCTAGCAGCAGCTGCTATGGTCATTATAAGGGCCCATAGCTAAAAAAACCTATTTTCTTACGATTACAAGGTTCATCCAAATATGAAATCCAATCTTGGAAATACAGCATCCCACTTTTTTTTAACTACCCAGGGCTTCGATACATTTCGAAATAGAGAAATTTCTACTGGAGCAGGTGCTATCCGAGAACAATTAGCCGATTGGGATTTGCGAATTATTATAGATTATTCGTTGGTAGAATGGAAAGAATTAGGGGAAGAGGGGCCCACGGGTAATGAATGGGTAGATCGAAAAGTTGGAAGAAGAAAGGATTGCACCACTCAAGATTTGGAGGCAAAGCCATCTTGTGCTTCACTTTGGTATCCTCTTTTGAGCAATATACATCTCCATAGGGAAGTAAACTGTGAGCGGCCAAAATCCCAAAGCCCCTAAAAGTCCAACAACATCATTGAAAATGGCAGGATCATGGAGATCACAGTGGTGACAATCACAAAAGATGTTCTCCAAACCAGTCTGAAGAGGTTGAGATCGTAAGAACCGAAAATCAGGAGTTGGAATTTGATGTCTTTGGTGATGAACAAGCTATGCAGGTACTAATATCCAGATTTAAAAAAAAAATTCATGGAAAAAACCGAACCGAAAAAATCGAATCGAAGAAAAACCGAACCGAACAGTAACTTCGGTTTGGTTTCCGGTTTCAGCCAAAAACCAAACCGAACCGAACCCACCCCTAATCCCTCATAGTCGCCGTCGAGAGTGCAGCCTAGATATTGATTAACACATGGAAAACATATCGTTAACTTAAGACATAGGGGTTAACACGGATGGTCCATGGCTTAAGACATGATACTTGAAAACACAGCTGAACCTGAGAAACACCAAGCTGCTACGATGCTCTTTGGTGCCAACCACTCGGTTTTTTTACCGATGTAGGTTCAAAGGCTACCAAGATGCGTTATGTGTGTATGCCTAACTATCTTTATAATAAATATGTGTTTTTTTTTTGTTACAACTAATAAATAATGAATAATTCAAATACAAACCTTTTCATATCAGTGGCTATTAGTACTAGTTAGAATGTAAACTGCATCAAATATTAAAGTGCATCAAAGATGTCCCTTTCCCTCTATTAACTTCCCCATAGTGAATTACACCACATCAACTATATTAATTAGTTTTATTAATGGAGCACAAGGGTAAGCCCAATCCATGTTTATATTTTCTTCAAGAAAGCCCATTCCAAGCTAGCCTATTCTTTTTTCCATTTTAATTGCCTTGCCCGGTCCAAGCACAAAAAATGGGTTGGGCTAGCCCAGCCTGGCCCATTGTCGACCCCTAATTGCATACATTGAATTGACACATTACTTCATCAGAAGTCATATGATACTTTAAGTAGTGTTTCTTGAGTTTAATGGTTGAATTGTGGTCTCTTTGATTTGCAAAAATAATGATCTTTTTATTTTTATTTTTTAACATGTCATGTGAAATTTAAGCAATGTGACATTTCCTATACATCCTATACACTATACAAAGCATGAAGTCTAGTTCATTTGAACAGCTCTTTCTAGAGTTTGGTACTTATGGTGTTATTATGATTTTGATTAACACATGGAAAATAGATCTTATACTTTTGTTACAAATTAGACAATCAAATTATGAATTTTGAAAACTTATGGAGAAAAACAGTACGAGTCTCTTGTTTTTTAGGATAATGAATTGTTTTTGTAAGATGAAAGTTGATAAAAACACATGTCATTCTACACCCATTAGAGACATGAGTTAATATAAACAACGTGTGACATTTCTTAACTTGCAACATGTATAGTCCCATATAAGTATTTTTTTCTAATATGTGTCTGATCGCTTACAAAATAATACTTTTTTTTCCACTTAAAACACATGGGTTAACATGGTCAGTTTCTTGGCTTAAGACATGATATTTGAAAACACAGCTGGACCTGAGAAATACCAAGCCGCTGCGGTGCGCTTTGGCGCCAATCACTCGATTTTTTCAATGTTGTAGCTTCAAAGGCTACCAAACTACCAAGCTACTGGTACGTTTATATTATCATAATTTTAGTATGTAAAATGCTAACGGTAAGTTATGTGTAACTGTAAAACCTATTGGTATGTTTCAAGCCAATAAGGGTACATTACAAATCGGCATGTGTACATTTCAATTTAGTAAGTATACACTTTAAATCAGTATGAATACATTTTAATTTAGCATAAGTATGATTCAATTTGAGAATAAATTGTGTTGGTACATGTCAATATTTATTTTTAAAGAAAGATGGTGCAAACAATTTTTTGTATAAAACAAAGTCACAAATAATTTAGATATATTGAAATTTCTTAAATACTTTGAATATATAATTGAATCCTTAAATTGAGGAAGGGATGATATTCCATAAAATCAACAATAAATTAATTAATATTATTCAGTGCATTTTGACATAAAAATGAATTTAAAATGAATTTGAAAAACAGTTAAATTAATAATATACCTGGAATATAGGGTTTAATCAAAAGTGAAAGTAGTTTAATCGAAATTTAAAAAGTAGCTAATGTTTAATATAAAAAGGTCTAAAATAAGACATTTGATTCTAATTTATATTATTTCATATTATATTTTGCACGGGGTAAAACATAATAATGTTTTGATTTTTGGTGTTGTGATTAATAACTGGGTACGTAGCTAGAGTGCGTGGATGAATACACATGGTCTGTTGGGCCTCCGATTTTTAGATTTGGGCTTAATCGAAATATAAATGGTTGAAAGAAATCCAATATATATATTTGGGCCTAAAGGGTGTTTTTCATTCAAATAGCCCAATCCATGTGCGTGCGTGGCACAAGAGTCGCGGTAGCGAAAAGTTTAATAGTGCACGAGTAAATTCTTTTGGTCGACACGAGCAACAACCGGAAGGCAGGAGAGGGGACTAGAGAGAGAGAGAGAGAGAGAGAGAGAGAGAGAGAGAGCAGGAGAGAGAGAGAGAGAGAGAGCGAAAGGTGGCCTGTGATCTGAAGCTTAGGATCTGCAGGGGTAAGCCTTTTTCTTTTCTTCTTCTTCTTCTTCTTCTTCTTCTTCCTTTTGGATTTTTATGGTGCCTGCTGGGAAATCCTAAATGATGGAATTCCCAATTTTGTGAAACTCCTTTTTATATAAAATTCAAAACGAAAATTCGAACTTGTGCTAACCCATTTTCTCAACTTTCAATCCAGTTTCCTTGGAATTGAAATCCAACCCATTGATTTTGTGCCCTGATGCTTATTATTTCTCCGTATGTGTGATTGACTATGGGAGATTTAGGATTATGTGACTATTTTCGTTAATTCCGTATTAAAAATTTCGGGTATGATTTTGTTCAGGTCTGCATTGTGTTATTTTGAAGTGATTTTTGAGGGTTTAGTGGGTTCAATTAGAATTTGGATTAGTTTTAGGTAATTTGTATTTTCAATTACGATTTTTATGAAGCCTGTTTAAAGGGGTAAGTCGTGCTTCGGTCAACGTTTTGATTGCTCAAGATTTGGTTGAATGGTATTTTGTATGTACATACGCTGATGGTGTTTTCTGTCGAGGGTGTTGTGTGTTGAGAGAAGTTGGGACTTTATGGAGAGGATTTTGGTTATTCCGGTTGTGACTTGTGAAAGGGAGGCCAACAAGGTCAAAGTCATGGGAATTGTAGGTTATTGGTTCATCATGGGTATAACTGTGTGTCTGTTTGTGCATTATATACAGGAAAGATATTCAAATTCTGCACGATATCTTCATCAAGAGCTTTCTCGGGTTTCACTTGCATGCAAGAAAGAAATGGATCCCGGTCGCTATGGTCATCAGCAAGGATGGGATAATAACAGCGTAATTGTGGTTTCCTCCTTAATAAATCACCTATATGGGATGAATGATGATAAATACAAGAATTTATTAGGGCCCAATCTGAATGTCCATTTTTTTGGGAGAAAAATGAGAGAAAGTCGTGGGGCAATGTGGATATGGACTGACTGGATTTGCCTAACCTCATGTCATCATTGATCTCTTGCTGACATTACCTTATTCTCTTGAATCCACAGGCTCTGGAGGGGTATGGTGCAGTCCACGAGCCAAACTTTCGGTGAGTGCTACTTAATGTTGCTGTTCATCATCACTTTGGTGGCTACTTAAGTTTGTTACTGTTGCGGATTGAGACTTACTTTAGTGTTTTACTTTAAACTTCATGAATGATTGTGGAACTATATCTATCATTGGCACTGTTGGAATATATTCTTTAATTTTGTCATATATCTTTTGTATTGTATTACATTTTTTCTTTTCCTTTCATCCCATTATATTTTCTTTTTTGGCAGGGTCAGTGGTTCATATGATGAGAGGAGATTTATAGATGAAAGATACTCAAGGGACAATGTCTATCCAAGAAACGCTTTTCACCGTGATGTTCTGGATAGGGATAACTATCCACCGCCACCTCCTCATGCTGTTGGTGTCTGGCCACACTCAAGAAGAAGTTATGAGGAGGATATTCCAATCGAGAGGGAACCTAGGCGACATGAGAAACAATACATGGATTCGTATCACGAGATGGATAACTTTCTTGATCATGAGATCGATACATTTCAGGATTTTGATAAATTTCGGGATAGCTATCGTAGTGTTGACAACTATCGTGATCCTAGGTTTGACAAGATTGCCCGGTTTGGTGGACGTGATCGTGATGATTATGCATATGATGATTTTGACTCCAGGCCTCGTGCAACCCATCAGAACAGGGAGGATAGTCGTGGAAGGGATTATGACTATGGTCGATATAGTTATGATTCTGATTACGACAGAAGTAGTAGGAGAGATGGCAATTGGAGGCGTCGGGGATCTCGTGAATCTCGTGACCGTGAGCGTGACAAGAAATGTATGAGTAGGGAGAGAGAACAGAGTCCACATAGAAGGCATGAGCGTTCCCGTTCTCGGTCAATTTCTCGTGGGCATGATGATCGCCCTAGATCAAGGTCCCCTAGAGGTCGAAGCCATGGGCGAAGTCATCGAGAGGACAGCTATGATGATGAACAGTATGAGAGAACTGATAAGCGAAGGGACCGTGATGAGAAACGCCATAGAGAACATTATTCTGTGGTATATTTTTATGTCTATCTTTTGTGTTCTATCTGATTTCCTTTGGGTTTACATGCCTGATTATTTCATAAGTATGATATTCTTTTGTAGGCCCCGTCTGCAACTATTGTAGTGAAGGGTCTTTCCCAGAAGACGAATGAGGAAGATTTATACCAGATGCTTGTAATATTCATTTTGTTGTTTGTGAATGCTATTCTTTTACTTTTATCTCCTTTTTTTTTTGATAAGCAATTTGATATCTACCAGGCTGAATGGGGACCTCTTCGACATGTCCGTGTGATCAAAGAACGTAATTCTGGCACTTCTCGTGGTTTTGCATTTATTGATTTTCCTTCTGTGGTATGTATCATTCTTTATCTTTAAATATTTTACATTTGATTTAAAAGAATAATTCACAATGGAGTTTATGTTTGTTAAATAGGGAGCAGCTTGCACTATGATGGACAAGATTGGGGATGAAGGGCTTGTGGTCGATGACAGGAAGCTGTTTTTCGAGTATAGGTGTTTTTTCTCCCATGCTCCTGATTCATATCTTGCTGATATACTTTTTTGTAATAAGTATTATAGTAATGGTGGACAGTGCTGTGTTAATATCTTTACCTTGTGAACATTGAGGAAGTAACATGGAGCAGAAAATGGTCAGATCTGGATAAATTTTAATATAACCTTCAACAAACAAAACCCACATTTTAGCCAGTGCCGTGTTAATATCTCTACCTCCTGCCAATGTTTTGTATATAGTATATCCTTATGTATACTTTGTGTTAATATCTTCTCCCTGTTCCTTAAGTTCTCTTTCTTCCTCAAGTAGGAATCCACCAGAAAATGCGTAACAATTTCAAACAGCCACATCTCTTGATATACTCACCAACCAGCTACTTGAAATTCATGTTGCAGTTATAGCAGTTTATGAAATGCTACATGTCTTATTCTTTACGTGACACATACTGTAATTGAGGGTGTCTTCTTTTGTTCTTGTTCTTTTTTGGCTGTTTGGGTTCTAAATGAAAGATGCATTTTTTATGTTCCTCTGCAGTTCATTTCGGATGAAAATGAAAATATAATTTAACAGAGGACAGGATAGAGACAATAAGAAAATAGAATTTGAATCCAAAAGAGCTTCAATAAATAGGGTAGGGATCACCAGAGCAGTAGTTGAGGAAAAAGCAGTGAGAGGAGGTATTTATAGTAGTAAGATGGAAATATAGTAAAGGTGAAGAGGATTGCTTAATTAATGTAGAGGAAAACGGACATCTCATACGATGTGCAGATACTTAATGTGTAAAAAAATGAAGGGTTTATTCTTTGTGTCAGATGTATCCTCAGCTGTCAGATGATAGAAAAACATCTAAAGGCTGAAATTGTGTCTTTTTATTTGTGTCCTAGGAACCCATTTATTTTACTGGAAGTATACTTATTTGGACTTTCAATTGTGTTGTTGCAGTAGTAAGCCAACTGGGGGTGCAGGTGGATCTTTTGGTCAGGAGAATGCCGTTAAATTAGGCCATAATAGCCATAAAAGCATCACAGTGCCATCTGATTGGATGTGCATAAGTTGTGAATATGTTAATTTTGCACGGCGCACTTCCTGTTTTCAGGTATGCCTTTTTTGTTATTAGAACACATGCATTCCCATGGTTATGATATGTTTTGATCGAATTCTTAAACCTTTCAAACTCTTCATTGTGTTATAAATAAATTTATAATGGCACTCTGACAATGATTGTGGTAATGCTAAATGCGTACCATCAAGCAATTTACCTGGTGTTGGAGTTAGATTTTCAGTTATTCTAGGCTTGAGTACAGTGCTTTGAGAATGAAATCTTATTGTGTCCAAGAAAATATAAAATTACAGTATAGTGGAAACTTTTTTTTATTATCTTTTTTTCTGTTTATTATTTCAGAAAAGAAAATTTTCAACATGCAGAAACGTGTAGCGTATGACTTTTCTTATGTTAATTTAATAATAGTTCATGTAAGTTTTTTCTCAAAAAGAAGTTCATGTTAGTATATGTCATTTTTGCCCTCTGTTGCAGTGCAATAAGGCACGAACTGAGGATGCTCCTGCAGCAGATATTTCTTTTTCCAATCAAACGACTTCAGCTAAGAAGGGTTCTGAAGCTGGTTGGTCTACTTTGTTGCTTTTGGTTGGCCGTAGCTGAGTATTATTTGTTATGACCTTCACTGAGTATATATGTAATTAGGTCCTACTCATGTCTTGGTTGTTCGTGGACTGGATGAAAATGCTGATGAGGAAATGCTGCGCTATGAGTTTTCCAAACATGCTGCAATTAAGGTGCAAATGCTGAACAAATCAGTGGATGCTGTAGATACTCATTTACTTTCATCTTAAAGTTAAAAGACAGAATCTATTTTCTATGTTGGAAGGTTTATTGACGTAATATTTGCAGGATCTTCGTCTTGTTAGAGACAAATTTACTCATGTTTCAAGAGGATTTGCTTTTGTACATTTCCATTCGGTATGTCCCTTTTGTCTTTGGCTATTGAGTTGGTTAATTATTGTAATTGGATTGTCTTCCTCCATTCTTTTGGTATCTATTTATCAATCATGGTTTAATGTTATGGTACTAGAATTCAGAGACACTGAAGTTAACTGATGTGGGGACGGGGAATTGATGCCAGCAATTAAAAGTACAGAACTTAGAAATATTACAAAAAATGCTACCAACTTATATTTACAGAACTTGTACAAAATTTACTTTCCAAATGCACATGTCAGAACTTATGAATTTAATTCTTCAGAACTTTTATATAGTCATTATATGCTAAACTTTTATAGTTGTAGGTTTATTGTATTACTATTAGTAAATAAGCTCCATAATATGATGTTTTATAACTTTTATTATACATAGATATGAACATAGTTCTAGTCAAAATTATTTTGGTTTAAACTACAACGCATGATTTTTAGGTAGGAGATGCTACAAAAGCTCTTGAAGCAACAAACGGAACAACACTTGAGAGGAATGGGCAAATTTTGAGAGTAGCATATGCAAAGAGCGTTCTTGGTCCAGGATCTTCACAGTCAAGCAGCCTGGCAGCTGCTGCAATTGAGGCAGCCACATTTGCTCAACAGGTGATTTGAGATTTAAAGTATCAAGCTTGCACTGGTATTGTTTGTGATTAAACTTCCTTATAGGCAACATGAGCTACTGCATTCTTTGACTCTTTTACTACTATGGGTCAGTTTAGGAGTGCTTTAGATAGTGCCAAAAGCGGTTCATAAACTAAATGCAAGTTTTATAGTTTGGTATAACCATGGACAAAATTACTTGCCGGAGAAGGACCTTGTAGTTGCTTTTCATGTAGCTCTTTCAAGTGAATATGTAGAAGCGCTTCTTTTAATGAAAACTAATAAAAGCGCTTCTGAGCTTAAGCACCTCTCAAGAATGCCTCCTATCAAGTTTGGTTGTGTCACCTTTACCCATTAGGTTAATCCTTTATTCACTATCTTAAAATTTCAAAAGCGTCCTGGATTAGGCTGTTGAAACTTGAAGTATGATGGTGTCATCGCAACGATAGGATAACAACCCCAACCCTAGTTGTAACTACAACCTTGACTCTCGATACTAATTATTGATTTTAATCCTCCTTAGTTTATCTTGTTTATTGATATTTTATAGGCTCCGGCGTTGTACAAACTTATAAGATGATGCTATGCGAATATATGAACAGTAAACACACCACACACAAACACGAAGAATTTAGCGAGGTTTGGCGAACTTTGCCTACTCCTCGTGTGATCTCTCTTGAGAAATCACCTCCATCATGGAGAATAAAACTTGGTTACAAGAACTTATTGAAAACCCTTATGCTAAACACCAAAATCTTGCTTTAGATCTCTCTATCACTCTTGGCTCTCTACCCTTGTATTCTCTCTGCTGTTCGTGAGAATAAACAGTCTCCAACAAGCCTATTTATAGTACATAGGCCGATGGTTACATGCCTTACAAGTATAGGATTCCTAAATCTTTTTAGAAAACGGAAAACTAACTTTTTCCTAATCCTAAACTGATTGGGATTACAAAGAAAAACCCATTTCCCAATTCTTATGGGAAATAACCTGTACACATTCCTTTTCTCCTTTCCCAACACCAATTGGAAAACCTAAACCTGTTAGGCCTTGGTATTTTGGCGATCCAAATTGCAACTTGACGACCATAGGCAACAGTGTTAACACCCAACCCATTTGATAACTTGATTCGGGAAAACAACGACCATAGTCTAAATTACCATTGAGATTTTGGTACTGTATCATACTTGCCAGTTGCAGCCTGAATTTCATTGTTTTAGTTTTGATCCTTGAGCCACCAACGAACACACCACCTCTATCACCTACTGGGAATACATTTTATTTTCTGAATTTTAGGTGTGTTTGGAACCTTTTGGGTTATGAACTTATGATTAACCTTAAATTTCTCTCATTTGTTTAAAGATAGTTCATAGTTTTAAGCTGGGAGCATGCAAAACCTGAAGGGTTGTTTTACAAAATCTTAAAAAAGGAAAACCTAAGATAAGAAAGGATCCTTAAGTAAGTCAAGTGAGCATGAATTGTGTAAAGAGAAAGTAACTCAAATTGCTGATAATCACCCTTAGTCATTGAATATGTCCATGGCGCTGATAGTATGCTGTTTGCTTTCTTATGTATATGTTACTGTAACTGTATATTTTATTAAACCTTATGCAAGTTTTTGGTTTTTGTTTTTGTTTTAGTACGACACTGTTGGATGGGCTCCAAAGGAATATAATCCAGATGATAAACAATCCGCTACTGGGAACGAGCAAAATGGTGGGGAGATGGCAGTACAACAAGATGGTTTGGTTCCACAATCTGGTTTTGTGTGGGATGAGGCATCTGGTTATTACTATGATGCTGCTTCTGGGTTCTACTATGACCCAAATACAGGTTATTTTTATTTGTGTTTCATTTTGCCTCGTACAGTTCATGTTGTCAAACTCGTTGCAAACTAATAGTTCTGTACTTGGTTTTTTATTTTTATTTTTTATTTTTATTTGTGCATTTGAGTTAATGAAGTGAATTTTTTATTTTATTATTTGTTTGCTTTTGAAAGCAAATGGCTCTGACTAATTTATTTCACATCTTGGAAATGCTGTTTGAACTTGTAAAACTAAGGACTCTTTTTCTCAATTGAGTGCATTTCTGTCTAAATTAAATATGAATGATTGTTAGGATTCCATGGGTGGTTTCTGTCAAAGATTCCTGACTTAAATATGAATGTTTGTTGTATTCCCTGTTTTTGATCTGGAGTAGTTGGCTGGTTCTTTGAGGTAGTGGATAATTTTGTTTTAGATCATAAGGTTCTGTTGACTAATATACTAAGTTAATGTCAATTGTCTGGACTAGTTTTTCTGCCTAAGTTGTCCCCTTCCCCTTACCCCTCTTTCACACACACAGACAAAGATTGTGCCTGTCGTGATTCGTGGTTTGTTGTATCTTATGTACATTTTTCAACGCAGGCCTTTACTACGATGGTAACAATGGCATTTGGTATACATATGACCAACAAACTCAGCAGTACATCCCTTGTACTGATCAAAATGATAACAAAACATCTGCTGATCAATCTGAGCTTTCCAAGGCATCGGATGGTTCAAGTAACAGAAAAGCAGTAATTTCTGCACCAGCTACAACGTCAACATCTGAGAAGGCTGCGTCGTTACCAGATGCAGTCCAGGCTGCTGCAGCAGCAGCAATAGCTGCAGAGAAAAAGGAAAAGGAAAAGGCAAAAGAGATCAAACTGGCTTCAAAGAGCAGTATTTTGGCAAACAAGAAAAAAATGAGTAATGTGTTGACAATGTGGAAGCAAAGGAATCATGAAGGGCAAGCAACCCATGTAGCTCTGGATGACAACCAGCCAAGTGGTTCGGCTGATGATAGACCAGTTTCCTCTGTGCAGTCTGCAAAGAGCAAGTTTAAAACTGATGTGACAAAGGAGACTACTACATCCAATTCAGGGGTTACTGCAACTGTTTCTGCTGCAGAGACTGTTGGTTTGGAGTGCCCAGTTATGCCAAGGCCTGTGAGTAACAGTATAGGAGGGACGGTGATGGGAGTCATAAGGGGATCTGGAAGAGGTGCGCTGAAATCAGATGCCTCGTTTTCAGGATCAAGTGTTGGAGTTTCCACAACTTCAACTTCTGCTCCAGGCATGGCAGGTTCATCTGCATCAACAAATGCAGTTACCCCCACAGCTTTGACACCCTTTAGAACAGATGCATCTGCATTGGGTTCTTATACGCCACCTGTTGCTGCTGGGAGTGGAAAGAGGAGATTTTCTGAAATGCCACTAACTCCTGCTTCTGCTCCTAAAGAACCTCATACTGCATACAGGGATCGTGCTGCCGAGAGAAGGAACCTGTATGGTTCGTCAGCGTCTTTTGGTGACAATGCATCTGACCTTAGTTTTGCGGAGTCAAGTAAGCTTTATTAAGAAATTGTTTTTGATTGGTTTGCCCCTCTATTTCTTTACTACATGGTCAATACATGAATGCACATCAGTCCAAAGTTTTCTTGAATATGGTTTTCGATTGGAATGGCCCTTCTTTCTGTCGTACAAGCTCAATTGAATCTAGTATTAGTTTCAAATTTCATTTATTAGAACCATCACTCTTGCAACCTTTTTCATACTGGTCTGCGTAATTGATGTGAAGATGTCAGTTCAATTTTGATATTCGATACCCCAATAGGATTATCCAAGTTGGATGAGTCATTTTTGTACTTTCACAATTGTGAATTGACTTGTAAAAATCTTGTGTGATTACTATTGTTACTGTCAAGATCGAGATTCTGCATCAAGAAAGGGTTCTTATGATTCAATGCCTTTTCCCCCTGGTGTTGGTGGAGGACGTGGGGTTGGAGATGCCAACAATGACAGTTATGAGGTGATTACGGCTGAAAAAGCAATTGATGAGAGCAATGTGGGCAACAAGATGCTTCGCAACATGGGCTGGCACGAAGGCTCGGTAGCATATCCTTCTTTTGCACTTCATAATTTGTTTGAACTTTTTATTAATTACTCGGTTGAACCAGATAGCACCCCCAAAAAAATACCCCTTATTGAACTCGAATTACATGATTCAGGCAGAGCTCTATTTTCTGTATAGGTCAAAAGTGAATTTGGTAGTGCTATTCTTATAAATACAGCAGCTTATGGTGCCAATAATCTGACGCCCATACATTACCTGTCGTATGGCCCTGGCTAGACGGTGCATGTGTGCAAGGTTTCTAACTAAATATTTTGGGTATTGTTTGTTCTTCTTTTGCTGTTGATCGGATCACAGGGGTTAGGAAGAGATGGAAGCGGAATGGTAGAACCAGTCCAGGCTCAGTCCGTGGAACGGAGAGCAGGACTTGGGAGTCAGCAGAAGAAGTTAGATCCAACCCTCGAGGTGCAGGCTGGAGATAGTTACAAAACTCTCATTCACAAGAAGGCACTGGCCAGGTTCCGGGAGATGTCTTAAGGCACTGTTAATCGTTATTTTGATTGTCTTTTTAGGGTTTAGGAAGTAGATATAGTCGATATTTGTCTCCTTAAGGAAGATTATTCGAACAAAGCGATGGAAACAGTCGTAGAGCAAGTGGTCGTCGTAGTTATGTGTTATTGTGCATGCTTCGCTCTTTGTAAAAACTTGCTTTCTAGCACTCATTAAAATGTTCAGTTTTAACGTGGTCTACCCAGATTTGCGTCCATGGTGGGGATTTCATGGGTTTAGAGGAGTTAACGAGCTAAGGAGGTCGAGGTGTTCTCGTGTAATACATGTTCTAATAGTGGAGGGATACTTTGTGTATTTTGGGTAAGTTCGGCCGATGATTTTAGTTAATAAATGAATTTAAAAGTACGTAAGAAGAAGCAAAGTGCAAATGGAACGACTCGTTGCGCTTTCTAACTTGATGCAAAATATTTTCAACTCGAAAATGAGAAGGAAAAAAAAAGTAACAAGGATTCTAAAACCAATAACTATGCTAAATTGGAATATTAGATTTGATTCATTTGACTAATAAAACATGCAAGGTTTTTATCGAGGTTCATGTTAGTACCATATTCTTACCTTTGTATGTTTTTAATTTTTCATCTCAAAAAAAAAAAAAAAAAAAAAAACATAAACGGCAACTCGAAGTATAAATATGCAGAAGTGTAAAACAGAAATGCAATGGAGTGTCTGGTCTTGGTTGAAAATTACATTGATCTCTTGTTAATTAGGATAAATATGATTGATTTACTCCTGTTGTTGTAACTTTTGATTGACCCAAAACCAAAGCTCCCAATTGAAAAATGAAAAATCCTTATCTATCCCTTGAAATGATCGAAATCATTCGTATTACAACTTCGATCTTTTTTGTAAAAAATTAATAAAATATGAGATTATTTAGTCATAGAAATGTATAAAAATAGATGGTCGGAACATTTCATATTATATATAAAACACATTATAAAGATTATCTCTATGAAAAAATTGCTTAGTCAATCAACTGTAGCAAATATATAAACAGTTCAGCAAAGGGCATAGCGGTTCTAAAAGAAGCTATTGAGTTGGCTTCTTGATTGAGTTGGCTTCTACCGGGTCATCCCACCATGAGTGAAGTCTCTCTCTTTCTTTTCTTGCAATGCGGTGATCCTAGCTATGGCTAGGGTTGGTGGTAGCCCCTTACTCCTCTTGTTTTCCTTTTCTTTCCTTTTGTCCCTGCTGGGTTTTTACTCTACTGCTGCCTCTAGTTTCCCTTCCTCAACTCCCCTTTCTTCCTTTCCTTTCCCCTCCACCTACTTCGTTTTCATCACTCCACACCCTACCCTCTCCACTTGGCTCACTCCTCCGGTGCTCTCATCCTCTAGATCAGCTTCCACTAATCCACATCGTGAACGCAAATCTTCGCGATTCCTGTTTAGGAGGGAGATGTGTAGAGCTTCAGATTTTTTTTGATGCTCGGGTGTTCTCACCACCTTCTTGCCTCGACTTAGCCTTGTTGCCTCTGTTGCTCATGGGTTGTTTCCTGCAAGCTTCCTTCGATTTGTGGTGCTGATCTTTGATGTGCTCTTTGGCGGTTGTTGAAGCCTTCTTTTTAGCCACTTTGAGGGCTCGATTTGGCTTGCTTTCTGGCAATTGTTCGAGTCTGGAGGTCATTCGGATGGCAGCAGAGGCAGAGGAAGTTGTGGCAGAGGATGCAAGTTGTTCGGTTTTTTTTTTCTGTTGAGCTTGGTTTTGTTGTACTTTGGTCCATACTTTTGTTGTTGTGTTTGTGTTGTATGTGAAAAAAAAAAAAAAGATCCATGACATTAGTAATATTAGAATGTGAGACTTGTACATAAACAATTATATGATTTTCATATGAACGATGAGTTTTAAGTTAAATTTAACTAAAAAAACTTACAAAAGTTATTCTCTACTCCAATCATACTTTCTAGTTAGAAAATCCTCACTATGTGCCCAGCCCAGATAGGAATAGGGACCAAGGTGGTCTCAAGACCATCTGAGTATGGAAAATATATATGTGAAGGTCTTTCGAGAACCATTCGAATGTTTGGTACGAGTCTCTTTTGTGCAACTACATGTTTGATGTAATGTATGCTAGGCATATCTTGACATGTTAAGTCGACAACACTTGACAAGTTCTCTATATATCACTCATCAGATTGCTTCGGTATATGCTGATATCTATTGACATATGCGCACAATAAGCCCACCAAGTGAATAAACTGATTTTTTTCTTTTGCGCGCTTCACATTCTATTCCTATTAAAAAAAAAACTTGTATTTAACACTGGACCTCCAAAGGTTCAAATCCTAGATCCGCCACTGTATGTGCCTTCTTTTTTTTTTTTTTTTTGAGAAAGATTTGACGAGATTAGTTCTTCTCTAATGATCGCATGCGTAAGTGCCCTCAAAGAGGTGAGGACCATTACACCCAAAAACCCCCCGCCCGTCCATTAGAATGAAGTTTTTTTAGGCAATGTTAAAACAATAATCTTTAATATTAAGAACCGCCAAGCGTCCAGTTGTGTAAAGACTAATCCGTTGCACTGACGTGACTTTGTTATGTCACTCTTGATCTATTGTAAAGGATAAGACGCATGATTATCAATGTCGATCATCAAAATATTGAAAAGACCTACTAAAAAAAAACATTTTCATTATATAGGGAATGACTTTTTAGACAACAAATTCGTAAAGTTGGTCGTGCAATCACAAAACATGATTTACAATTAAATTGGGTTACTCCATTAAATATATCTATAACGTTATGTTTAGAAGTACAGATCTTCTCTGGACTTAAAAAAATTGAGCATAAGAATCAAAAATTGAGCATAAGAATCAAATGATCCGGATCGTTGAAATTTGATTCAACGGCTACAATTATTATAATTTTTAGAAGAGTTTTTTATTTGTAACCGTTGGATCAAATTTCAATGATCCAAATCATTTAATCTTTAGGTTCAATTTTTTTAAATCCAAAAAAGATATGTACTCTATATTTAGTTCGTCTTATGCGAAAACCTTGTAGGCATGATGGTTCGATCACCAAAGACAGCTTAAAGAACACAATGTCAAACTCGTGTTCAATAAAGATTGCTGAATAAATAGAATTAAATAACTAAACGGTTTCGATTTTTTCAATCCAACATCGAAATTATCTAAAATTAATTAAATAATTAAACAATTTTAAATTTAGTTAATCATATACAAGTCTCATCTCTGAAGGATGACGAAAAATTAGATGATTTTGCTTTTGGTACCATGCAGATTCTTGAATAAAAAATGTTTTAGCAGAAGGACAATCCTTTCATTTTCCAGTTCATCTTTTGGCAGTAATTGACACGAATGGTCGACACGATTTTTGCTTCGTTTATAGTACCAAGGAAATGGACCTTTTATCTAAATTAAGGCATTGGAGAGATAATCTTAGAGGATTATGATGATCTTCAAATTACATTCGTTAATCGTATATCATGTGGTAAAAATTATTGTAATTTTTTTATTTAAAATTAAATATAAAAAGTACCTGATGAAAATTAAATACAATGATTAACGGATGTGATAGGACGAGATCCTCACAAAGAGGATCCGGCCAGGATCCTCTCTCAAGGCATTGTATGTAGAAATCCGTCGGCTACAAATATTCGAAGTCTTGTCCAAGAAAATTGTCTTTCCAAAAGTTTAAGAATTAATATTATGATTGTGATTGTACTTTTGATTTGTAGAGATACTTATTTGTATGTTTGGAATACACAATTGGATATAAATGTCTTTGTGGAATCTGGGTCCTCATTGTGAGGATCTCGGTAATTTGTGAATCGTGTCCGTTCTTCGTACATCGTACGGTCATAAATCATTTTAAATTTTTTTATTTAAAATTGAACACAAGCAGTACTTGACAAAAACTAACCGCACGATGTAAGATGAACAGACACAATTCACGAATCTCTGTGATCCTCACAAAGAGAATCCAGAGAGGATCTTGTTGGTGCATTTGTACTATGAGTAATATTATAAGATTATAATTTCAAGATATAATTTCTTTATGGTATCAGCCAGTTAAGGTTGCAAAAATCGGAAAGAGATCATCTTCGAATCTCTCCCTCCAAAGCCCAAAGATCAAGTAATATGAGCTTTTAAAATTTGATCAACCGGCTAAAAATAGAGAAGTGCGTAAAAACTTTGAAAAACTATAATAATTTTTACCCGTTGGAAGTTTATCTTACATGGCCGGTCCCAAGCCCGGGTAAAGGAGGAGGGGGAGGGCGTCAGGTAGTCGACAGCCGGCACTCCACAGTTACGTCGAATCCTTATGAAAATGAATTCAGAACGAAATCGCGCTAAAGCTAGGGCGTCACCCGTAAGTGGCGCGCTGTGTGGCCCGAGCACAGTGATAAGTGAGCAAGGGTCGCTGTATCTTCATAGGCACCCGGATGCAGTGTTAAATGAGCAAGGGGGCCATAGAAACTTCTTTTCGAACGACTCCACTCAAAGTTGTTTGGGAGCATATGCACCTATCAACTTTACACGGGACACACAAAAGAAGTACTTTGATTCCATTGGACGGGGGAGGCTGAAGAAGCTAGGACAGAAGGGTAGAGTTCAGGAGAGTAGAATGCGTTTAGGAACGTGGAATATAGGAACCTTAACGGGAAAATCTATGGAAGTAGTGGAAGTTATGGTGAGGAGAAGGATAAATATTATGTGCCTACAAGAAACTAAGTGGGTTGGTCTTAAGGCAAATGATCTAGAAAACTCAGGGTTTAAACTTTGGTACTCGGGCACAAATAGAACGAGAAACGGTGTTGGCATCATCGTGGACAAGACCTTGACACAAGATGTTGTAGATGTCAAGAGGGTAGGAGATAGAATCATGGCAATCAAGATTGTAATAGGACAAGAACTTATCAATGTGATTAGTGCGTACGCACCTCAAGTAGGGTTGGATATGAGTTCGAAGGAGAAATTTTGGGAAGACCTTGGAGACTTGGTGCAAGGAATTGCTCAGACGGAGAAGTTATTTATAGGAGGAGATTTAAATGGACACGTGGGCAGGGAGACAGGCAACTATGGAGGTTTTCATGGTGGCCATGGTTTTGGGGAGAGAAACGAGGATGGGGAAGCTATCTTGGATTTTGCAATGGCATATGATCTCTTCTTAGCCAACACCTTCTTTAAGAAGAGAGAAGAACATGTGATCACCTACAAGAGTGGGTCGTCAAAAACACAAATAGATTTTCTTCTAATGAGGAAAGGGGATCGTATAACTTGTAAGGATTGCAAAGTTATACCAGGAGAGAGCGTGGCTAATCAACATCGCTTGTTGGTGATGGATGTACATATCAAAAGAGTGAGAAAAAAGAACAAGACTTGGAAGTGCCCAATGACTAGATGGTGGAATCTAAAAGAAGAAAAACAAGTCATTTTCAAAGAGAAAGTAATCACCCAGTGTGTGTGGGATAGAGAGGGGGAAGCTAGCCAAATGTGGGATTCCATGGCTAGTTGTATCCGAAAAGTAGCAAAAGAGGTGTTAGGAGAGTCCAAGGGCTTTGCCCCACACCAAAAGGAATCTTGGTGGTGGAATGAGGAGGTACAAACAAAGGTGAAGGCTAAGAAGGAATGTTGTAAAGCCTTATACAAGGATATGACCGATGAAAATGGTGAAAGGTATAGAAAAGTGAAGCAAGAGGCGAAGAAAGCTGTGAGAGAAGCTAAGTTAGCGGCTTATGACGATATGTATAAGCGACTAGATACCAAAGAAGGAGAGTTGGATATCTATAAACTAGCTAGAGCAAGGGAAAAGAAGACAAAGGACCTAAACCAAGTGAGGTGCATCAAGGATGAGGATGGAAAGGTTCTTGCTACAGAGAACGCGGTTAAAGATAGATGGAGAGGTTATTTTCATAATCTTTTCAATGAAGGACATGAAAGGAGTGCTTCTTTAGGGGAGTTGAGTAACTCAGAAGAGTGTAGAAACTACTCTTTTTATCGTCGAATCCGGAAGGAAGAAGTGGTTGTAGCTTTGAAGAAGATGAAGCATAGAAAAGCAGTAGGCCCAGACGATATACCAATTGAAGTGTGGAAAGTTTTGGGAGAGACAGGTATAACATGGCTCACTGACCTTTTCAATAGGATTTTGAAAACGAAGAAGATGCCAAATGAGTGGCGAACGAGCACTTTGGTGCCTATCTACAAGAATAAGGGCGACGTACAAAATTGCATGAACTATAGAGGTATTAAGCTAATGAGTCATACAATGAAGCTCTGGAAGAGAGTCATTGAGCATAGATTGAGGCAAGAGACACGGGTTTCGGACAACCAATTCGGGTTCATGCCAGGGCGCTCAACCATGGAGGCAATCTATCTCTTACGAAGATTGATGGAAAGATATAGAGATGGGAAAAAGGATTTACACATGGTCTTTATAGATTTGGAAAAAGCGTATGATAGGGTCCCAAGCGACATTCTTTGGAGGATTTTAGAGAAGAAAGGAGTACGAGTAGCATATATCCAAGCTATAAAGGATATGTATGAAGGAGCAAAGACTGCCGTAAGAACTCATGAAGGACAAACCGAAAGCTTTCCCATAACTGTAGGATTACATCAAGGCTCATCCTTAAGTCCTTACCTTTTTGCGTTGGTAATGGATGAGTTAACATGACATATTCAAGATGATATTCCTTGGTGTATGCTTTTCGCAGACGATATAGTGTTGATAGATGAAACTCAGGAAGGGGTAAATGCAAAGCTTAACCTTTGGAGAGAAGTGTTGGAATCTAAAGGTCTTCGCCTAAGCCGATCAAAGACAGAATATATGGAGTGCAAGTTCAGTGCAAATGGAGGCCAAAACGAGTTAGGGGTGAGGATCGGAGATCAAGAAATACCAAAGAGCGATCATTTTCGTTACCTAGGATCTATCTTGCAAAAGAACGGAGAATTAGATGGAGATCTCAACCATAGAATACAAGCTGGATGGATGAAGTGGAAGAATGCATCCGGCGTGTTGTGTGACCGCCGTATGCCACTGAAGCTCAAGGGAAAATTTTATAGGACGGCAATAAGGCCGGCGATGCTGTATGGCACAGAATATTGGGTGGTGAAGCATCAACACGTACACAAAATGGGTGTAGTTGAGATGAGGATGCTTCGTTGGATGTGTGGGCACACAAGAAAGGATAAGATTAGGAATGAGGATATCCGGGGTAAAGTAGGAGTAGCCGAAATTGAAGGAAAGATGAGAGAAAATCGGTTACGGTGGTTTGGACATGTGCAAAGAAGGCCTACTGACGTTCCGATTAGACGATGCGACTATGGGACAGAGGTTCAGGGCCGAATGGGTAGAGGAAGACCTAGGAAAACTTTGGAAGAGACTCTAAGAAAAGACTTAGAGTACTTGGATCTAACGGAGGACATGACACAGGACCGAGCACAATGGCGTTCAAAGATTCATATAGCCGATCCCACTCAGTGACTTGGATTTTCCAAGTCTCCAACCGAGAAGTTTTCCTCACTCGGGAAATTAAGGGAATACTACCTCAACCTACATGCTCCACTCACAAAGCTTCAACATACAAGCTTCAACAAAAGAAAATTCAGAGAACATAGCGAAGAAGGCTTTGGTGTATTCAACACAATACGTTGAAATGAAGGAAAGCTATTTATTGATATCCCCGATAAGTCACAAATATGTACATATACATGAGTCAAAATAAACAAACAAGAGGGAGCCTTCACAAAGGTTGCTTAGGAGAAGTCTCAGCAGTCGGTAGAGCCCCAGAAAGAGCAGGCACTGGAGGGGGATCATTTGGAGCCTCAGTACTGGACAGAACCCTAGAAGGAGGAGGCAGCAGAGGTTGATCATTTGGAGCTTCATTACGCCGTACAGCCCCAGAAGACGAAGGCAATAAATGCCTTTGGAACAAACCCACAAATCTCTGATGATCAAGTAAAACCTGACCATCAGATTCCTTCATCTGGTCAAGCTTCCTCTTCATGTTTGTAGCATAGTCATGTGCGAGCCGGTGCAACTGTTTATTCTCATGCTTGAGCCCTCTAATCTCCTGTTTGAGACTCATCACTTCAGCCGCCAATGATTCAACTTGGCGGGTTCGAGCAAATAGGCGTTGGGCCATGTTAGACACAGAACCTGCACACTGAACACTGAGAGCCAGAGAATCCTTAATAGCCAACTCATCAGACCGTTTGGAAAGTAGTCTGTTATCTTTGGGAGTGAGAAGGTTCTTGGCCACTATCGCAGCGGTCATATCATTCTTCATCACGAAATCCCCAACAGTAAGAGGACCAGTAGGGGAGACGAATGATGGGCGCCATATGTTGTCTGGAGAAGGCATGGCTGCCTCTTCAACAAGGTTCAAGTCAAAACGACGGTCGGAGGGGCCAGACATTTTCAAAGGTGTTGAAGAGAGAAGAGGTCGGACAAATCAAGATCTTAGAAGTGCAAGAATGGAGCTTCTACTGGTGGAGATTCAAGTGTGCTTTGGAACTTAATGCCAGCCTCTATAAAAATCTGCACTCGACGGAGCTTCAGAAATCGAAGAGGCGTTTGCTTTCTCAAAAGCTGGGCTGCTCAGAGACCACGAGACGTTTGCTTTCTCAAAAGTTGGGCTGCTCAAAGACCACGAAGGCCGATCTCAGAAATCGAAGAGGCGCTTGCTTTCTCAAAAGCTGGGCTGCTCAGAGACCACGAGGGCCGATCTCAGAAATCGAAGAGGCACCTACTTTTCCAGCCTTGTCAGCACCTGTCAGCTTTGCGGAAATTATGGGCATTATGTCGAAGATTTCTGGTGAAGTAGAAAGCACATGAATCTTACTGTTCAATCACTCACACCCCACACGCAACATTAGCTCATGGGTACCACAGATAACTTTGCAGCTCCCACTACACCGCTCTGACCAAGAAGGGTAAAAGAATAGCAAAGAAACAGCACTAACAAAGTTTAGACCCATAAATTTTGAAGGTCTAGCTACCATATTATTACCCACAAGGGTAAAGGAACAGTACCACTGCTGGATAATTGGAAAGTCCCTGTGTGTCAACCTCTGTGCTTCGTGGCAAGATAGACTAGCAAACATGCCCAACCTTTTCTCACATTCGAGAAAACACTCCCAACAAGATTGCTTGCTCCAAAATCGAAGAGGCACCGCCCTCCGAATCTCGAGAGCCAGACTCCCAACATGATTACTTTCTCAAAAATCGAAGAGACACCGCTCTCCGAATCTCGAGAGCCAGACCCCTAGCAGGATGGCTTTCTCAAAAATCGAAAAGGCATCGTTCTCCGAATCTCGAGAGCCAGATCTCCGACAGGATTGCTTGTTCGAAAACCGAAGAGGCACCACTTTCCCAACTTCAAGAGCCGGATCTCCTTGGATAAAGCTTGTCTGTAATTTTTACACGCAACATCAGCTTCCCAGATACCATAGACCACTTTTTCAAAGTGCTCTGACAAAGTTAAAACATGTGAAGCTGGTAGCTCCCACTACCGTGTTATGACCAAGCAGGGTAAAGGAATAGCATTACTACTTGTTGTTAGGGAGACTCCTATATATGTTGACCTCCATCCCCAACAGACAGGCAGACCTGCAAAAATGCTCAACCCTTCCTCATATCTGAGAGGGCACTCCCAAAGAAGCCTTTCGAAATATTCAGCTTTCTTTCCCCCCGATAATACCTCTGCAAACAAGCTATACTAGAGCAAGAATATCTCATATCATCAGGGTTAAAAGCAAGAGTATCCCATATCATGTTTTTTCCCTGTCTTTTCATTTGGCCTTGTTCTTACCGACAAGACAAGGAGAAAGAGAGCAATCAGTCAGCACTTGGAATCAAGCTTCCAGTCAGGAACTGACTGCCTGGAACCCCTTACTTGATTACTTACCTGGCATTGCTCTCGAGTACTCATCTTCAACATCGTATGCTTCCAGGGAAGATACCGCATCTGCCTGAGGAACATATAGGGCAAGTGAGAATGATACAAGGAAGCATGTGGAGACAAGCGTAACAGCACACGTGCCGATACATCCACTACTCTGTCAAAAGCAAAAGTATCTCATATCAGCAGGGTCGAACGTACTATAGATTTGATGGACTTGTTTTGACCCTCAAATTCTTCAATCGGCCTTATACTCTGGAGGAAACCAGAAAACCCTCCAGCCCAGTTCAAGAATAAGCCTGTGGAAAGTTACTTCTTCAAAAGCAAAAGTATCCCATATCATCTCTTCTCATTTTTCTTCTCTTTATCCTTCATGCTGCCTGCAAGATAGGGAGAATGTGAACAATCAGCCGGAACTCGAAATCAAAGTTCTGATCTGGGACTGATTGCTTGGAGCTCTGATTGCTTACCTTGTCTGTCACCTCTTTCAGCAGATCCCCTAGCTCGGCGACTTGGAGGACTCCTACTACATGGTTTGTATCGCGCTTGACCAAGCCCGAAACTACAAGTAAGCTTCAAGTGAAATTGATACATTACCTTGTGCATCTCCACCAGTTAAAGATACCACCCCTGGATGGAGGAAGAGTACTTCCAGAGAAGATGCCACATCTACCTACGAGACAGATAAGGCAAGTCAAGACGATACCACACTCCGGAACTTAGAAGTTTCGTGATTACGAGATCATTCTCCCACAATATTTCCTAATGTCATTTGTACTAAATCATTCACTTGTACTCACTAAAAGAGAGCTTGAACCTATGTACTTGTGTAAACCCTTCACAATTAATGAGAACTCCTCTATTTCGTGGACGTAGCCAATATGGGTGACCCACGTACATCTGGTGTTTGCTTTCCTATCTCTATCCATTTATATACTTATCCACACTAATGACCGGAGCAATCTAGCGACGATCACAAAAAGCGACCGTTTTCGCTACCTAGGATCTATCTTGCAAGAGAACGGAGAATTAGATGGAGATCTCAACCATAGAATACAAGCTGGATGGATGAAGTGTAAGAGTGCATCCGGCGTGTTATGTGATCGTCGTAGGTCACTGAAGCTCAAGGGAAAATTTTATAGGACGGCAATAAGGCCAGCGATGTTGTATGGCACAGAATGTTGGGCGGTGAAGCATCAACATGTACACAAAATGGGTGTAGCGGAGATAAGGATGCTTCGTGGGATGTGTGGGCACACGAGAAAGGAGAAGATTGTGAATGAGGATATCCGAGGTAAAGTAGGAGTAGCCGAAGTTGAAGGAAAGATGAGAGAAAATCGGTTACGGTGGTTTGGACATGTGCAAAGAAGGCCTACTGACGCTCCGGTTCGAAGATGTGACTACGGAACAGAGGTTCGGGGCCGAAGGGGTAGAGGAAGACCTAGGAAAACTTTGGAAGAGACCCTAAGAAAAGACTTAGAGTACTTGGATCTAACGGAGGACATGACACAAAACCGAGCGCAATGGCGTTCTAGGATTCATATAGCCGACCCCACTTAGTGGGAAAAGGCTTTGTTGTTGTTGTTGTTGTTGTTAATAAAAAATTTTAAGATCCGAATCACTTGATCTTTGGGTTTTGGAGGAAGAGATCCGAAGAGAATATCTTTCCGCAAAAACCCTAATGTGCTGCACCCTCTCCCTTGACCCAAAGTTCTTTTGGCATCTCATTCTCCCATGCTTCCTCTTCCGCCCCCTCTCTTCCTTCCTGACCTAATGTGGTTCACTTCTTCAAGCTTACGGAGACCAATTTTCTCAACTGGACGTGTCAGATGCGTTCCTTCTCAATTGGTCATGATCTTAATTGTCTCTTATGTTGATGGCTTCTCCTCTGCTCCTAGCACTGATCTTCCTACTGTTGATGTTTCTGCCAAGCCTAATCCTGAATATGTTTCGTGGTATAAAACTAATTAACTGGTGTGCAGCTATCTTGTTTCTATTCTCTCTCCGATTTTGTTCTCTCATTCTCAAGTCTACGTGGCTTACGCTGCTAATTTACGCTTCCGCTTCCTTGATTTGCAAAAAGAGACTCGCTCTATTCATGACTATCTTCAAGAAGCCAAGAGTATTGCAGATAATTTGACTTCTACCAACCAAAAGGTCTCTGATATCACCAATAGTTCTTGAATTTGATCCAACACATCATTTTAGTCGTGTAATTTGAAAATTGGTCGATTTCGTCTCTGAAATTGAACACATCAATCTTCTCCATGCCATCTACTGTCGTTAAATTTTTGCTAGTTTGTTGACGTGACACAATATGAGGACCACCCAACTACTCATATATTGCCACATGGTTTAAACAAACAAAAATAATTTTTAACCAATTTTAAAATTTCAAATACCATGAATATTAAGAAGGAAAGTAACAAAAAGAAAAAGAACCAAAAAAAAAAAAAAAAAAAACCCGCAGCCCCCTCTCCCCTTGTCCCCTTCTCCACTGATTACGTGATTTGTCTTGGGTATTGTTTTTGGTCTCAATGCCACAAAATGGAGAAAAAGGGAATAGACGTCCCACTATTGGAGGCTGTCAACTTAAGAGTGTGTTTAGATTTGTGTGTATATTTGACTTCTTAACTAAATGATTGTACACCGAATGGGATGCTGGTTTGGTTAAGTTCATTTTTATGCCTCGAGAAAACGATGAAATCAACATTACAAGTGTTTACAATGGAGATTCGAGGCTGATGAGCTGATCTACATAACTGGAAAGTAAATAAATTTGAAAATGTAACTAAAGCAGTAAACACTAGCAACATTCAGGCAATACAAGGCAAAATAATGCTAGAGGGGTTCCGTGATATCACTAATGTATGACTGAACTAAAAATAAAACATTGTCTCATAGAGGCCTAGGTTGGTTGGAATGGTTGTCAACCGAATCATACTACGTGATTGCAGAGCTATAAAAAATTTAGATAGCAAGGATTGTAATATGGGTTTGCTTTGAAGAAAGCATGGATTTATAGCTGAACAGCTAAAATATTTACTGAAGACTAATTTGTTTGTGATGAAAAGCAATTGGGTTGATTGAAAAATCACTTGCGTTTGTATAACCGTAGAGATTGAATGTGACAAAGGTCTTTTGCTTGAAGCCTTTAGCTTTATTGATAGGTAGTTCGAGAGGAGCATCCTCGATCATATCTCTGAGTTGGAGCAAGAGTATATTGGTCTTTTGACGCTGACAATAAGTGCAATTTTTGGTTGGTGACACATTCCTTGTCATTTAAGGAAGCGAGATATTCTTGGGTTTGGTCGTTCACATGGCAAACGCGCTCTGGGAAGGGTCGAGTCTGAGTTCCAGTGGTGAGGTCTAAGGGGAAGAGGTCATCCTGAGCCCTGGGGACTTAGCTTGAGTTCGATTTTGAAATTGGTGGGCCGGTATGGCATGCCTTTGTGTAAATAAAAATAGATTGGCCCTATAGCATACCTTGTTTTTATTTATAGCCCAAACAACAGCGCTCAGCTCTCAATGAATAATATATACATGTGACAAGATTTTTTTATAGAGTTCCGAAGAATTAGATACTCAAACTTTTAAATAGGTAATTTTTTTTTTATAAAAAAACACAAAAATCGAGATCTAATAGTTGGAGTATAGAGAGAAATGCTAAGGAGATTATCTCAAAGTGAGACTCTCCATAGACTCTTCGTCACCTCACGTTTTTGGCACAATATTTTATAATGTAAGCATAAGAATTGTGCAAAAAACATGAGGTGACGGAGAGTTCATAGAAATTTTCACTTTTGAGAGAGTCTCCTTAACATTTCTCAGAATATAGAATACTCTAGAGCACGAATTTTTTACATGTGAAATCTAAACTAGAAACAAGCCCATATGACTCAATGTCGATTCTATACTTTGGTTAACTAAAATTGGTTCCAATATGGTCCCATCTTCCAGCCACTACATGAGTGCAATATATGAAGTTTTATCATTCTGATAGAATGTGCTATTAAACACATTTAGGGGTTTTTTGATTAACCGCATTAAGACTGGATTTGACTATCATTAATCTGATATCTCAGTTTGGATCGAACATGTAGTTAATACTGTTAATTAACAGTTGATTAAATTGAGATTATACGTTCTCTATGTGTGCTTATTTTAAACCATTTAAAATGATAAGCCTAAATGGAACCAACTCAAGCCAATTCTTATAATTTGTTCAAGTCAAAACAGTCCTTGTATAAAATGTGAATATCTTATTTACTGAGAATATTATACCTTCTTTTTTTTTTTTTGTTGAACTTGAGAATATTATACAAGAAGCATAGAAAGACAAAATATTTCCGAGTGTACCATGTGTCATAAATCGTACGCATAACAAGTGTCTCATCAAAACCAAATGAGTCACCAAGGATGTCACGCGTCGACAAAAAGTAGTTAAAGAATTATCTTTATTAATTCTTTAAATAATTTTAATTCAAATCAAACAAATAAATTGATTTAAATTTAAAACAAATTAATTGATAGAGTCAAGTCACGAACCTAGCCACAAATCAAGTCTTGGTTCTTTCGTCAATTAATTAAGTCCACAATCAAGGCCAAATCAAGCCCCAATCAAAACTTGGAGAGCCTATAAATACGACGCTCTAAGACAACGAAAGTGGCTCAGAAATTCATTCTCTCACCCAAACGTTCAAGCTCTCAAGCCCCAAACATTCCCAAATGCTCAAAAGACTCAGAAAGCCCTCTACATTCTTTGTCACAATTGTAAAGAATCTCAAGCACCACTACACGTGACAATTCTTCAAACACCACAAGCCAAAACCTTGCAACATCCGTTCATTTGAGATTAAGTCACTACGAGCCTCGTATCAACAACCCCTACACACACACACCCTTTGCATCCCTAATATCGGACTTGAGGATCAAATTTGTAGTCAAAGATTGTAACCCTAAACATTCATCAATACAAATATTATTTTGTACACATGTTCTTGTTTGATTTGTCACAAGAATCTCGCACTTACAGTTGTAAACTATTCTAACTTACAAGAGGGGCCTCGAAGTCAAGCATAAAAGGCAGGTGCACTACCTCTGACACAATATGAGGTGTTTTTGCTGCATTGTTTATATAACAATATATTTACACTAACTGTTGGAAAATAAATTAATATCGAACTCGTCATTTACAAGATTCTAATTGGTGTTTTAATGTTTTAAAAAGTGATAAAACCACAGTATTTAAAAAAACTCGCCTCGGGACGTGCCTAGGCGGCATTGGAGGCGGGGCTTCACCAGTTTCGCCTCTGTTTTATGGGAGTGGGCGAAATACTCGCCTAGACTCGTCGGGGCATGCCTGAGGCATCAACTAGGCGTCCCTTTTGCATTTTTAGGTTGCAGAAATCTGGATTTCTTTTAGTTGCAAGGCTGTTTTTGAGTTGCAGACCAAGAAACTAGCGAAGAAGATGAAGACGACGGCTAGGATTTTTTAGGCTGAGTTTTTTTTTTAATTTTTAATTTTTGTCTTTAATGCTTTAACTACCCCACTTTGTTAATATTTATTCCCCACTATCTTCACTTATTGACATTTATTACCTGCCATCTCCTTACTCTTCACTTTTTGATTTTAATATGTATTTCCTCATATACAAGATACATATTAGATAACCATTTTTTATTTTAGGGTAAAAGACTGTTTACTACCCTCATGTTTTGTGGTTTTCAATATTTAGTACATCAAGTTTTTTTCGTCTCAGATTCATACCTAAAGTGTAAATTTTGGGACAGTCTCATACATCCGTTAGTCAAACTGTTAAGTTTTCTGTTAACTGTGACGTGGCGCACTGACTGGACGTCACGTGTAATCCATGTTTTTTTTTTCTTTCTTTCTTTTCTTTTCTTCTTCCTTCTTCTTCTTCTTTTTCTTCTTCCTCCGATTGCAACTTTCTTCTTTTCTTTTTTTCTTTTTTTCTTCTTCCTTCTTCTTCTTCTTTTTCTTCTTCCTCCGACTGCAACTTTCTTCTTTTCTTTTTTTCTTTTTTTCTTCTTTCTCCTTCTTCCTTCCCCTTCTTCCTTCTTCTTCCTTCTCCTTCTTCTTCTTCTTCTTCCTCCGAAATCTGGGGAAGTTTTTTTTTCTTTCTTCTTCTTCCTCCTTCTTCCTTCTTCTTATTTTTCTTCTTCTTCCTCAGACTACAACTTTTGTTTTTCTTCCTCCTTCTTCTCCTTCTTCCTTCCCCTTCTTCCTCCTCCTTCCTTCCTCCTTCTTCTTCTTCTTCTTCTTCCTCAAAAAAAAAAAAAAATTCATCTTCCCCCAGATTCGGAGGAAGAAGAAGAAGAACGAAGAAGGGGAAGGAAGAAGGAGGAAGGAGGAAGGAAGAAGGAGAAGAAGGAGGAAGAAAAAAAAAAAAAAACTGAATCTGGGCAGATTCGGAGGAAGAAGAAGAAGAAGAAGAAGAAAGAAGAAAAAAAAAAGAAAAAACTGAATCTGGGTAGATTCGGAGGAAGAAGAAGAAGAAGGAAGAAGGAGGAAAGAGAAGGAAGAAGAAGAAGAAAAAAAAAAAAACGTGGATGACACGTGGCGCCCAGTCAGTGCATCACGTCACAGTTAACGGAAAACTTAACCATTTGACTAACGGATGTATGAGACTGTCCCAAAATTTACACTTTAGGTATGAATCTGAGACGAAAAAAACTTGATGTACTAAATGTTGAAAACCACGAAACATGAGGGTAGTAAACAGTCTTTTACCCTTTATTTTATTTATTATTTTCCTAAATATGCTTATGATTGGCCGGTAGAAAAAACATCTTTTTTTATATTTATTATTTTCCTAAATATGCTTATGATTGGCCGGTGGAAAAAACATCTTTTATTATATTTTTAATGTTATATTATTCTTTTTTTTAAGTCTTTTCCTTATATTTTCCTAAATATGCTTATGATTGGCCGGTAGAAAAAAACATCTTTTATTATATTTTTTTAATGTTATATTATTCTTTTTTTAAGTCTTTATATTTATCCTTATATCTCTTTTTCTCCTTAATATATATATATATATATATATATATATATAGGCATTTACTTAAGTAGATGCTTGAATATTGATTAATTTGATTGCTTGATTAAACTTGGTCATGTGAGTTATACTTGTTTATACTTTGTGCACTTTTGACTAACAATGAATATTTATTTTACAAAGTATTATAATATATACATATATATATATATAGTATAAAAATTAAGTCTCATGAGAGTTCGTCTCACGCCTTACGGTTTTTGCCTAGACAGGATTATCCATCAAACGCCTCGCTCGCGTTCTCCTTTTAAAACATTGCAAAACCATAACAAAAGTAATAATGAGCTGTGACAAAACAGTCAACTACCCCCTAACAAATGTCGAGTACAATGTGCAGTCTTACGTTCTTGGTGATAAAACCCACCCAGGTTGCTGTAAAGATCAAACAGAAGAAAATCCTAATAAAAAATTTGACTATTTTGACAAACTAGTGCTAGATATTAGTAAACAATCACCCATTTTAATCTATCTCCTAAAACACTTTAAATATCCTGCAAAAACAGCTAAAAATAAGCAGCTGTTTTAAGTATTTTATTACCAAATAAACACAGTTTAAATTTATATAAACAAATGAGTTACCTACAGGAACAAACTTCATAGACTTCCTAGTTATTATCAATGATTCCCAACTGTTCTGGTTTGAGGACAGCAATTAAATTACAGTTCATGCATCATAATCAAGCTTAGCATTGGTATTAACAACGTAGTAAACAAATGCTAATTAAATACTCTCCCTAGTCTCCACAACTTGAAGAACAAACACCCCCTGCAGGTCCCATCTTCGGATATCCGAATATGCTCGAACTAACTCTCCGAGGCCGCTGATTGGATTCACCACTACTATATTTTCTTCTCGAATTCATTTCCGACGTTCTAGTTCTATTGAATCATCGGCAAAATGTCACTGATAAAAGAATCCTCTTTCATCATATTCTCTCAGTAAAATACTCTCATTTTCCTAGCAACTGCTATGTTAACAGTTGCAACTCTTAATCATCAAGCAAACATATTTGTGTTAGTTTCTTTCCCGCTATAAATATATTTACACACACACACACATATATATACATATTACACATAATGTACATAGGAGAAGTCTACATGCAACATAAAACTAAGCATTAATTTGGGAACCAGTTCAGCATACGTATATTACTTTCACTTTGTCAATCTTCTCTTCTGTACTGCATCGTTGTTTTGAAAATTTAGGAGAACTACTTCGAGTTTCAGAAAAAACTTTATGGCAGCGGAAGTTCAGAAAGTAGTGGTGATCCAGGATGCATCCAAAGACATTGTTAGTTCGAGCTCAATCAAACGGGTCCTGCAAAGCTTATCCCTTAAGCCTGGGGATGAACTTATACTTCTTTCGGTTCTTCACCAGGTTAATAATCCTAGTACGTTCGCTGGGAGACTGTGTAAGAATTTTTGCTTTTGTTTTCCTAATAGAACGAAGAAAATAAAGTCCGAAAGTATGATAAACAAAATCACCAATTAATATGATGAAAAAAAAATGTTAGTTCTATTCTATGATTCTATCACACAGAACAGGTTTTGCTAACTTTTTTATTTCCCCCAATACCCCATTTTCCCACCTTCTCTGTCCTCTTTCTCAGTGGGATACAGAACCAAGATAGACTCGAGTTCATTTATTGGAACCAACCAGAAAGTCATAGAAGAAGAGCTTGTGAGGAAAACAGAGGAGTATCGTAGCAAAGAGGAGATCACTATGATTTCTACGATGTGTAAAAAAGTGAAGGTCAGATAAGACTTCCGGCCACTATTTCTTACAACGTGGAGATCACCTGCTGTTTGTTAAAGATTTATAGATCACCTATACTATCTATCAGACCAATATTGCATCTTCCACTCGGAAATTTTTTTCAACCTCATTTTTTAATCAAATGGATCACTGTTTGGATGACATTTCTCAGGTTGAGTTCAACACGAAGGTGGTTGCTGGTCCCTCTCAGAAGATGGTTGCTGCAGAGGCCACGATAAGATTGGGAGCAACATGGGTGATTCTCGATAGGTCAGTCATTAATAGACTTGGAGAATTTGAAATTGTTCTGCTTCATGCCGTACTCATCCAACCTTGTTTCACAAGTGCACCCTTCATTTTGCATAATAAATAAAAACAGACAATAAATTGTTAATAAGCTAAGTATCCGAAATATCAAAAGCTTATGTATCGAATTGAATTGATGAATTCGTGTTGTCAAATAGTCAATCATTCGAATGATTGACGCTTTGTTAATAGTTATGGTTTCAAATTCAAGAGAACACTATTTGTGACCAAGTGGACAACAAGCCAAAATACCTTTCGGCTAATAAAATAGAATAAGGAAAAGTATACCGGAAAAACATAGCTTTATTGATTGATTTAAACAGAAACAAAACAAAGAGGTCTTTATATAGAGAAAGACCAAAGCAAACCCTAGACTAAAACCCTAAACCAAATCCTAAACAAACTCAAATACTTAATGGGCAAGTAACTAATCCTTGGCCCGCAAGATAACAACCTAGATTCCAAACTAAATTCCAACACCCCCCGTCAAACTCATGGCGGAACACAGTCATGAGTTTGCAAGGTAGATGTGGATACAAGACTCCAAATTCTAGTGCCAATGCCGATGCGAAAAACACAACCATGCTAATGCCGATGCCAACTTCAAAACACAACCATGTCAATGCCGATGCCAACTTCAAACTACCATGTCAATGCCGATGCCAACTTCAAACTACCATGTCCAATCATCCTTCCTAGATTCAGATTTTGAATCAATTCCAATATGCAAAACAGCAGTTGCTCCTCCTTTCTGTGGAAGTTCATGTTGCTGAGACAACTTAGGACATTGGGATTTCCAATGCCCTTTCCCTTTACAATAAGAACACTCATCCATAGCAACCCTACGAGACCTTGCTGCAGCAAATGCTGAAGTATTTGACGACGATGAAGAGAGCCTATGCGACTGCACACGAACCTCTTCTGCTTGTAACTCATTAAGAACAGAATCAACAGATGGAAGAGGAGTTCGATGAAGGATGGAGCTACGGAGCGTCTCGAACTCATCCCGAAGAGGCATTAGAAACTGAATAAGACGTTGTTCTTCTCTATATTTACAATAGAGCTTGACAATGCCGAGTTCTTTAGGCTCAGTCAATGCAAGTTGATCCCAAAGATTGGTCAGTTCATTGTAAAACACTTGAATACTCTTATCACCTTGCTGGATTGTATGAATCTCCATTTCCAATTGATACCTCTTAGCAAAATTGGCCTTGGTATACAACTTTGCCAAGTGATCCCAAACTTCCTTAGACGTTGAGAACTTAGCCAATTGCATTCCAATAGCCAAATCAACAGAATTATTAATCCAAGTAATAATCTTTGAATTATTCATCTCCCATGCAGCAAACAATTCAACATATTTTTCATCCTTGGGGTTATTCGGAATGGAAACCATTCTAGAAACATAGCCCCACAGTCCTTTTCCAATCAAAAAATTCTTCATCACATACGCCCAATACACATAATTATTTCCATTCAATTTCACACCAATAGCTTGTAAGGAATCGTCCTTTGCAGATGCCATGACAATACTGAGGAACAAGAAACACGATACCTGGTGAAGATGCAGATCACAGGTGCAGATGCGACTGATGCAAACTGATGCAGATGCAAAGATGCAGATTGATGCAGACTGAAGCGGTGCGGCAGATGGTGGGTGCGGTGTGGCGGTGGTCCAGTTGGCTGCGATAATTGCAGCGATCTGAGCAGATGCAAATTCAAGTCGACGCAGCAGGTTGTAGTCGGACGTGTCCAGTGGGGCAGGGTGATCAGGTGCTGGTGATGCGGTCCAAATGCAGATGCAAATATCAACAGACTGATGCAGATGCAGACTGATGCAACAATCAAAGTACGAGCGACTGATGCGGAATCAAAGTGGCTGTGTTGTTGGGCTAATTCTGGCAGACAGCATGGTGGTGGTTCCCGAGATACCGACCTTGCTCTTGATACCAAGTAGAAAAGTATACCGGAAAAACATAGCTTTATTGATTGATTTAAACAGAAACAAAACAAAGAGGTCTTTATATAGAGAAAGACCAAAGCAAACCCTAGACTAAAACCCTAAACCAAATCCTAAACAAACTCAAATACTTAATGGGCAAGTAACTAATCCTTGGCCCGCAAGATAACAACCTAGATTCTAAACTAAATTCCAACAGCTTTTACAAAGGCAAAGAATATGTGGCCTTTTGTTTATATTAAGGCATTTGGTTATGCCTTTAGAAAAGAGAGAGGGGGAGCGGCAGATGAGAGAAACCAGGGAGAGCATTCGGCTCTCCCATTTGAATATGAGCTGCTCCTTCCCACCATTTATAATAATCCCATTTTGTTAGTAATCACTCAATCAAAGATGTTGGTGCTACTTGTGTAGCTTTTGGGAGAGAAGGATTTTGATATGTGTTTCTTCTTCTCCATTTGTTTCTTAGTTTGAGTGAGAGCTATTGATTGTATGTGGGATTTGAGTTTGAGAGTTAAAACTCTATTTGTAATCTCCTTTTGATATTAGTGGAATTTCCTCTCCGTCTCGGAACTGGACGTAGGCTTACGCCGAACCAGTATAAATCCTTGTGCTTTGAATTATTTGTCTTGTCAGATTTTGCCGTTGTAACTTATTGGTTTCATATTTGATGCTTCCGCACAACACATAGTTATGGTGCAGTCTGAAATCTGAATTCTGAAGCCATAATATTGTTAATTAAATTGTGTATTTTCAAGCTAAATGGTGTGAAAAATCATTATACTACCGATGAAGCTTCGTACTTCCTGCTTCAAACTATTAAATTTCCGAAACATGTTAAGTTAAATTATATTTGTAATTGAAACAAACTGCGATTTGGAAACAATAAAATGTAAGAGGACATAGAGACACCAACCTTCGAAAGCTTGTTTCTGATCTGATGATGCAGGCAGATGAAGAAAGACAAGCAATTCTTCATGGAGAAGTTGCCATGTGGCATATCAAGGATGAAGCGTAACAATTCTGTTGAACAATTGCGAGGGCCAAAAGAAATTGGGGGGATCATCAACAAACCAGTCACCAAAAAACGCAGTAAAAGCTCCCATGTAAGATATGATGAAATGATACCGGGAAGCCCAGAGGAAGAACCTTCTCCTAAAAGTAAGAAATCTAATCACAGCTCGTATGATCTGGGACTCGGAGCACCAAGTTCATGGACTAAATTTACAATCAAAAGGGATTTTTCACTATATTATCACACATAACTCCACATTTCTTATGGTCGGTACCAAATGCAAGAACTTGACTAAGAGTACATTTTGTTTCAGAATCTCCAAGTCCTCGTACGAGCAGTTTTGGAAAAGAACAAGATGGTCGTGGACACTCAAGGTCTAACTATAGAAAATCTACATCATCAAGTGATCTGCAGCTAGCAAGTAGAGTGTCAAGTTCAACTCTGGGGAATACTGACCTATATAATCCTGGCTTTGCCTGTAATTATGGTGAGGAAGAAAGCGCGACCAATGCTGAAAGAGGGAAAGCAGGAGAGCAGTCCTCATTTCCAATTCCAGAGATTCAAGCAAGCGATCAAAAGGAAACACATAATGGTGGGAGTCCCAATGAACAGAAACAGCGTAGCTACAAGGACGATTGGATAGGAGAATGTCGAACAGATGAAGAATTCAAAAATTCAGTATGCACAGATTGCAAGAATAAACGGCCAATGATTGGATGGAAGAGAGACTTTACCTATGCAGATCTTGTAGCTGCTACGGATGGATTTTCAGACAAGAACTACTTGTCTGAAGGCGGATTTGGTTCCGTCTACAGAGGAGAACTTAATGGGCTGAAGATTGCTGTTAAGCAACATAAGAATGCAAGCTGCCAAGGAGAAAAAGAATTTGAGTCTGAAGTTCATGTACTCAGCAAGGCAAGACATGAGAATTTGGTAATGCTGTTAGGATCATGCTCAGAAGGAAGCAAGAGGCTGCTTGTTTACGAATATGTTTGCAATGGTTCATTGGATAAACATCTGTCGGGTAAGTTGTGAACAAGCCTAGAAGAACCCGTAATTTGGAAAAATCAAGTGTTTTCCTAAATATTTCAGGATTGAGAGGTCCAACCCTAAACGCTGCATAACATTTTTTCTAAATTCATGCAGAACACAGAAAAAGACCTCTCAGTTGGGATAAGAAGATAAAAATTGCTACTGGAGCTGCAAAAGGCCTACTATACCTGCATCAAAACAACATCATCCATAGAGATGTGAGACCAAACAACATCCTCGTGACACACGATTATGAATCACTGGTAAGTTTACTAAACCCAATATGTCTGCTATTAATATCAGCTTTATGATCCTATAACATCACTGTTATTATGTGACTCGAATCCAACAAATGAAAAATCAAGCGTTCTTCTTGCCGCAATTACTAGACTGGATAACCAATTTTCCAATACTCTTAAGTTAAACCTTATGGTTTAACCATAGTACCACATTCATGCTTCATCTAACATGTTCTATGCATCAGCTAGGAGATTTTGGTCTTGCGAGAACTCAACACGAAGACTCAGATCGGTCATCAGATACAACAAGAGTTGTCGGAACTCTGGGATATTTGGCCCCAGAATATGCGGAAAATGGGAAAGTGTCAACTAAGACAGATGTTTATGCTTTCGGGGTCATTCTATTACAACTTATCACAGGACTGAGGCCTACTGACAAGAAGCTTGAAGGAAAAAGTCTTGTGGGATGGGTAAGAGCTTCCATACCATAAATAATTCTAAAAATTGTTGCACCAGGAAACATTAATTACTAAAGACAAACTGATTACTAAGAAAAGGAGCAGCCTTCTAGTATGTCACTTCACATTCCATTCATTATTTTGAACTAACAAGTCTATAACTTTCTTGCCAGGCAAGACCACTGTTAAAAGAAAGGAACTACCCAGATTTAATCGATCCGAGGAATGTTGATTGCCATGATGTTCACCAGCTCTATTGGATGGTTCGGGTAGCCGAAAAATGTCTCAGCAGGGATCCACACAAGAGATTACCTATGGATAGTGTAAGTCCACCTGATACTAGACTCTGATATTCTGTATGTCTGCATAATCTAGTCCTTCAACACAACAACTGCAACATAAAGCTTCAAACTAGGACACAAGTTGGGTGCATATAGATGAATATGGAACAAGAATGAAGATAAGTATCAAATAATAGATACCAACTGCAACATGACGCATAAAAAATAAGTGAGACCAAATATGAAAAAAAGAGAGGTAATGTTAGACATGCAAAACTGATTACATTGATGATTACATGTCTTCCCACATACAATGCAGGACCCACCCCTATTAAAAGGTGGTAAGACTATAGTTAATTTGTGTATCAAAGTAACATTTTATACAAGAAAATAGTAACCCATCAATTGATATTCAAACTCTGGAGCATTTCTCTTTGTGACTATGATCTCGTTTGGTATCCAAGATTGAATTTGAATGAATATACCACGAAAGTAAGGTATGTGTAGAAATACTATTCCTTAAACAAGGGGATGACTTAACCCACGTGTGGTAGGAATTTAAAATATAATTATGAATGAGTTGACCTATAATGCAAGGAAACATAAATTAAGGAGAAGAATCTAGAGATGATGATTCTTCTCTAACAATACATTTCAAGGAAGAAGTGAAGCAGATAATGTTTTATCGCAGTGACCAAAAACAATAATGCCTATGCACCTTGGGCGGGTTAGACCCCCCCTCCCTCTAACATTTAATAATTTAACACACAAACACTATTGATTGTTGAAAAAGAAAAAGAAGTGAAAAATTATGTCCAACTAAAAAGTATAAGATGGATTACTCGTGAATAAAACTATAGCAGTACTATCCATCCCAAAATGGTAGGATTAGAAGAGATGACTTCCTTCATGTCTAATCCTCTTCAAATCTCGTCCAAATGAAAAAAATAATTCACTTCTACATTCAATATGCTTTGAAATTTGACACCGAACAGACCTGCAGTACTCTAATTTGCTCATCAATCATATCAATTCTGCACATTATTTATGTAACTTTTAAAGTTAATAAGAAGCTACGTGGAGCAAACGTAATCTGATGGTTTTTGGTTTTTGTTTCTGATACAATGGCAGGTGGTGAATGCTTTGAATTACTTGAACGATGCCAACATTTGTAGCATTGGAGACTTTTCACCAGCACAATCTGAGTCAGCGGGAAGCATTCCGGGATCTTCTGAATCGCATGCTACTGATTATATTAGCATAGAAATTACTCCCACCATAGACTACATGCAACATCCCACCTCTACTATTTCTTCAGAAACAGAAGGGTCTAGCTCTTTCACTGTCTCTGTGAATTCCCCCTCGGGTACTAGTTCTGAGTACTGAAGACGAGAGATACAATGTCAGAATAATAAGAATGGTGAGTACTTCTTTACAGGGGATGATTTCCACACACGTCTTTTCTCGTTGTGCGCACTTCTATCTCATAATTATCTTTTATATAATTGAGAGATTTCTGCGTGCATGTGGAGAAAACGAGTGTGCGGAAACGTCCCACGCACATCTTTTTGAACTTTTTATTTTATAACAAGAGTGGTGGAGTACTTTTAAGGATGAGATTACCAATCTCCAGATGATGAAAGTTAATCGAGCATTTTGGGTTGTACTAGGACCTCTCCACTGCAAAGGCTGGAACGTTCTAATTTTGTATGATTATTTTAAGTTTGACATTTGATATGCATATTTATTTTGCCATGACATTTGATCTTTTTAATTCAAACCATATATAACTTTTTATCCAAAATAATCTCTGAAATTGGTCTAACTATTTACCTTGATCTCTGAGATTTGAAATTGGTAGAAGTAGTCTTGAGTTTGTCTACCATTTATCATTTTGGTCATTCCATGAAAAACTCTGTTAAATAAGACCAAAATAATAAAAATACACTCAATTTAGTAAACAATTGGCCAAAATGATATGACAAAAAATTGAGTGTTTTTGTCATGTTATCCTTATTTAACGGAGTTTTTTCATAGAATGACTAAAATAATTGATGATGGATATATTCAAGTACCATTTCTATCGATTTTAAATATCAGGGGACAGAGTGAAGAGTTACACTAATCTCATGGACTATTTTGACTAAAAACCATTTTCTTTTGATAGGGTTACGGTCATAGAAACAAAATGGAGAATTAATTTTGGGGAGTGATTACACCTCTATCCTCTTTTTACACATCTTTATTTTATTTTTATCATCAAACTAGGTTTCGTCCACACGATATTTTTTTTTTTGAACAAATGATCTTATTTACATTAAGGGTGAGGGGGTGGGCTTAGCCTCACAATGGGCTAACAATAATGTAGTTTAAATTCATTTTTTGCGAGAATCGAATCTAAGACCTCTCAAGTAAGGGAAATACCACTCACTTTTTACTTTTTGTATTAGAGATAAGATGACATTATATGAAGGAAATGAGCGATGAAGAAGGGTTATGGGAGGGGAGAAAATAAGGATAAATGATGAAAGCAAAATTTTGAAAATGAAACCAACCTAAATTTTTTATTTTTTTTATTTTTTATTTTTTTGAGGGAGAAACCAACCAACCTAAATTAGTTTTTGGGTTTTTATTTGTCGTTGTACATTTTTTGTACCTCTCTCCCACCATCTTTCATCGACTATTTTTCAAACCTCCTTTCCCCTCATAGTTTTAACTTGCTTCACATCAAAGCTCTCGACCCTCCCCCCAGTACAACTAACAATTTACCCCAATAAATTCATCGTTTCAAATTTTATCAATGAGGGGGAAAACGAAAAAGAGCAACGGAAGAAGGGAAAGCGTAGACAGAATATACCAATTCAAACGCAAATAAATTAAAACAACTAAGCAGGTTCCATCGTATGAGAACGGTTCCATGTTCGAAAATGCATAGTTATTCTGCAATCATAGCAAAAGCCTGCAAGCAAATTGTACCTCATATGGTTCTGTTTAGGCATACATGCTTTGCATTGCAAGGTTTGAAAAGAAACCGAATGAAAACCACAAACAAAAACATAACCACGACTCATGAAAAGCACATCCCGCAAGTCTCAATTGCAAGTGACCTTTTCTCAGACGGGGACTCACTTCCCCCACAGTTAACAAGTCATCAGCATGAATTCGGTGACAAGTTTCAGGTTCATACAATTGACAGAGCGGTTTCTTAAGGATGCTGAGCCGATATTTGACAGACGGGAAGCATGGTGTTCCATGGACACCCTTGATTTGATGTAGGACTACCAGAAGCCAGGTGCTTGCATTCCGCCGCTATATCATCACCCAGCAGTGATGCAATACTTTCATGCATGCTGTTACCAAACCATTCTGAAGCAAGTATAGCATCAGGACGAGTATAATCCAACTGAAGTGCGGTTTCTCTTTCGGTATCTGGGGTCCAAGCTTGGTCTACCAGTTCTGATTCCACATTGCACCCTGGCAGAATAGTCAAACAACATAAGTCATAAGAACAGGCAGGACAGGACATATTCTGCACATAGATATGGACTTATCCAACTGCTAATACAAAAAATGTTGCAATAGGAATATCAAGAATCAATTTACAATGTTACTGTCAACCTCGTTCGTCTCCAGGTCTCATAGATTAAGATACTCACCAGTAAAGGTCTCAGCAGGCGGCGGTTCATCTAATGAACTTCCACTGGCACTGATAGGTGTACACTCATTGAACAGCGAAGTGGCAGAATGACCCAGTGGAGAAATCGGATCTCGATATTCTTCCCATTCTGTCTCGCAAATGTTCAAATTGGAACTTTCAGCCACATCGCCAGGAGTAACACTGGATGAATTTGAACTCTTCTCAGATGAATGATTATTCGCACTACTGAGAGTCTTTGCCTCATGGAGTAAAGCATCTAGCAGGCCGCTATTATGTGGTGAAGTGCAATCAGACTCAAACGTACCAACCGGTGGGGGCGATTGGATAAAAGCATCAACTGATTCAAGTAAGGGGGGCGGAGGAGAAGTGCTCCAGCTACCTAAATCAGTTTCTGGATATTGGAGTGAAGGGAGCTCCGGCTTCACAGCCCCGGTTGTGGGCTTAGAAGCAGAAGAATTGCCATTTGAAAGGGAATGGCTACCCTGAATTACACCAAAAGACAGTGGAATGATAGGATCAGGATCATGAGGAAAAGGAAACCCGACTGTTCGAGCAATTTTATCACAAGTATCATTTTGGAATTGATCAAACCGGGGGAAACCATTTTTGAAACTGCCACCAGAAGTAGAGAATAAAGCTGTTGATTCTCGAAGACGCTTTTGGCGATGCATTGTTGGTGCCATAAAACCACAATATGGAGAAGAACCAAGGCCTTTCATCAGCATTCCACCAGGAGAAATATCAGGAAGTTCAGGAACATAAGGTAAGACACAGTTGTTTCCTTTTAAACTGTCAAATACAACATCAGGTATCTCAAAACTGTTAGCTTGCATAGAATCATTATGTGCTCCATCCGCACCACTGGACTGGCCTTGTTGACTCTCCTGCAATGCTTGCAAACACACCTCAGGAGGATAAAGTGGTAAGCCAGCCCTCTGGCGCCGCTTAATTCTGGTATTCCAGTAGTTTTTTATCTCATTATCCGTACGTCCAGGCAACTAAGGAGTGCAGAAAAGACAGTTAATCATATCCAATAAACAAAGGAAAACACTTTGAGAAGAATAATACGAAAATTAAGATTCTAATCAAGCTGACAATAAATGATAATTTATTTTATTTTCAATTTGAAACTAATAAGAGAAAAAACCATTGAAGGAACCCAATATAAAAATTTTAAAAATAGTAAAAAGTAGTACCAGTCTGTGAAGAACATTTAGTTGAGATATGTTAATATGGTGCATCCGCTACAACATGCATTTTGTGCAACAATGAACTTTATCTTGCTATAATAATCTCCTAACATACACACTTTAATAATCTCCATTTTTTTATCTAAAAAACAATACCATATATTATGAAATTATATTTGACCCTTTTAGGGATGCAAAATATCTTAGGATTAATACGGGTCTTCATCTAGCCAAAGTATCGTGCAAAATTGTACATTTCCGTTACCGCATTCAGTCAAGATTTTAGTTTCCATAAAATTTGCAAAACATAGACTATAAAATCTAGGAAGGATATTTAACATATGTATCACCCTAAAAACTTTTCTCTGATCTCTCAAATGCTCAACACACAATAAATCTGATAGATATCACATCCAAGTTCTCATTCACATCCATCTAAGAAGTTGTGGAGGAACAAAAGCTACAAGATTTCAATACGGTTTCAACCAATTGAGAATCAATGTTACTTAGAAGCTGTATCAAACTAGGGTACTGTTACTGTTATCTTTTATGATTTTACTATCTTTTAAATTAAGGGAAGACTTTGGATCACTGTGTAGAGTTATCTTTTAGGATTTTATTAAATTGATCTTAATAGATAAATCATAATAGGCACAAGTTCTTTAATTGTGGTAGTGCAAAATATGTGCAGCAGTCAACGAGTTTTAATTTTGTGTTCTAGAAGCTGAACATATATAATGACAACATTGGCACGTAATTAGGAAGTCTGAAGGAAAGAATAAAGGATAATTGAAGAAACTATCAATGTTTGTTCCATGCAAAAGAAGCATCCTACTACACAAAACCAAAAGTTGCAGCTAAAGCTTTGAAAGAAAATCCCAAAAGAATGAACCATATAAAATTCAAGTTTGAGGCAATACAAGGAAATAGAGCTTGGTATGAACCATATAGAAACAGACAAAAATAAACCATGTACTTACGTGTGCTGCCATGCGTGCCCATTTGTTCCCCATCTTGGCATGGAGTTCAACAATCAGACGTTCTTCATCAGGGGTAAATGCCCCTTTCTTCAGGTTCGGCCTTAGGTGATTTGCCCATCGCAGTCTGCAGCTTTTGCCACAACGGAACAGGCCTGAGTGCTTCTGAACAGCATTCCAGTTTCCTTCCCCATGCCTATTAACATACTCCACCAAAATTGTGTCTTCAGCCGAGGTCCATGGCCCTTTCTTTAGAACAATTCCACCATTTCCACTCCCTCCATTACTCTCATCCATCAACGGAGAATCAATCTGATCCTTGTACAGCATTCCATCTTCACTCTCATTTGTTGTCCGACTCATCTCTTGATTTGTGATCAAAACTCCTACCAAGAGCCAAGACCATGCAAAGAGTAGGCTGACAACCTGGAATAAGTAGAGAGACAAATACAATATTAAACACAACCGCAGCGCCAATTGTTATACATGCACTCCAGCTTCGTGCACAAAGTATTTATTTATGGAACAAAACAAAGAAAAAAAAACAAATAGCCAATGGTTTAAACGAAAATTTGATCCATGTCATAAATACAAACGACCCCCGAAACTCAACAGCACACAAATATAAAATAAATAGATAAACTTTAATCCATAAACAGAAAGAAAACAATAAGGAAAATCATAAAAGCAGTTCCTGATAGGCAATATGGAACAAAGGAGTAAAGATGGGCATAACATATACATGTAGCATTATTTCAACACTACTTATGAGTAATTAACACCAAGATGCAAATTAATGATATGTTCTAAAATGCAGATCTTCAAAACCCACAAAAGGATAAGCAGTGAGTTATATTCAAAGGTCGAATTAAATCCTTTTTACCCCATTCAGAAGCAAAAAAATAAAAAACAAGGAAAGTGGAGACAAACCCATATCCAAATCATAATGACTTTGTTGATTAGAACCACCCATATCCAAATCATAATGACTTTGTTGATTAGAACCAAGACTATATATGGCAACCACATTTATTACCATATGGATGATAAATACTGAAACCCTCAGCTGAATTAATTGGAATTTATACACAAACCCAATCACGCCGAAAACTCGTCGCATACCTGAATTAGAGGGAATATAGAGCCAGATGCAAATTTATCCAACAATTGAAGCTGCGAAATCAACCAAAATCCAAAGACAAGTCCTTTTGCGCGCAATTGAAATCCCCGGAATCGGAAACGGAAATTGAAAAAGAAATCGAAATCGGGAACTCAAAAGTAGTGACGAAATGAGCTAAGAGCTGAGAAAATCGTGCCAACGGAGCACCTGAAATCGACGAAAAAGGTCAGAATTCAGACGAAATAAGCTCAGAAAGTGAGAAATTGAAGAAATGGAAGGCTAATTTGTGCTGGAATCGCAATTCCAAGAGCTCCGGCGTCTACCCAAATGCGAATTGCGTGGAATCGAATTGTGGGTTTGTAAATTTACAGATCCGGAAAACGGAAACCCTAGGTGAAGAAAACGAAAGCAGAGATCGAGACGAGTGGGATTCTAACCGCAGTTTTTGAAAGAGGAGAGAGAGGATTCGAGCGTAGAGAGAGCAACGCATCTGCGAACTGAGACGGAGATCCGAACACAGACATTTACACACACCCACACCCAATACACAGAAGAGAGAGAGAGAGAGGGATGAAGAGAGAGAAATGAAAGCGGAGTAATGTGAAATTGCGTATATAAAATTTGGGGATTTGAGAAGCGAAATGGCAGGAGCAGAGCGATGTTAGGCTGGCTCTGGAATCCCTACCACCTCACTCTCTATCTCTCAACTCTCTCTCTTCACCCTTTTTCTTTTCCTTTACTTTTTCTATTTTTCTTCCTCAAATTTTATTTTATTTTAAATAAAATAATAATTAAAATATATTTTTTGGGTAACAAATAATAATATCTATGTTTAATTAATTCCTCTCTCTTTTTGGTCGAGGCTCGAGCATTGACTAATTAAGATGACAAGAGTGATGCTATTTTCAATCACTATCTTATCCCCCTATCCATTTTTTAATTTTTGTTTTGGTCAAGGGATAAAATTTTATTAAAGTATAATGAAACCCTTATATCTCAGTAAGAATATTAAACAAAAACTCAAGACTCAAAACATCTCAATGGAAAACACTCCCACACGAGGTAAATATGAAGCAACAACATAAGCAGCGGAATTTCTACTTTGTTTGAAGAAATTTTTAGTTGTGATGGGAACACAAGTGGTACACCACATATTTTAATAGAATTGGTGGGAAATTTTATTTTTTAAGTTATTAACTTTTTAGCACACATATCCCATCATTTGTATAATGACACGTGGTGTACCACCTTGTGTACCGATCACACTGAAAAATCTCTTCTATATTTTACATACAGAAACTTCACCTCTCCTAATTGGGATACCAAACATCTAATACCATAAATGAAACACTCTAAACTAGCATCCGTAGAATATTCCTATTGAGCAATCGAATTAGCGATTGAGCATCGGATTCGATCTCCACCCTTGCACAGCCACCCTCTGTACAAACCAAGAACGCTGCATGAACTGCCGCGGCTTCCGATATAGCAGCACAATTAAAGAAGATATCTAATATTTGATAAGACCTTAAAAGATACATAACAATAATATGTTTAGCACGAAAAGGAAACAAGAGTCCCAGAATAACACTGGGTTGTGAAAGAGGTACAATATGCAAAGGAAGAGAATAGACGAAAAACTGGAACGAGAAAGTGCGGATGCCCTTTCCAATTATAGGGTAAGAAGCTTGCAACTTAAGATTATTAGATATTGATGGTAGTATTGTCAAATGAATTAAAATTTTTAAGCAATTTGTTTTATTAACTTCTCGAATTCATTAATTTGTCATCTCTCCTCGGATCTCTTTCTCCAAAGCCCAAGGATCAAGTGATCTGGGGCTTTGAAATTTGATCTAACAGCTAAAAACAAAGAAGTTAGTAAAAACTTTTAAAAATTATAATAATTTTTTGTTGTTGGATTCAAAGGCTCGGATCACTTAATCCCTGACTTTAGAGGGAGAGATCCGAAGAGGATCTCTTTCCATCTCACCCCATTCCGTTAAATTTTCTATCCAAGCTAAGTCAGTGGCGGAGCAAGAATTCTGAATGAGGAGGGGCCTTTCACAAATATGTATATATATATATATATATATATATATGAGTGTAAAAAGTTGAATTTATAACATGTTGACATATGCAATTTGTGTAATCCTCACAAAACTGAAAAAATTCTCTTAAATTCAATACTAAGAAGAAAAAAATGTAAAAACCCAGACAACCAAGTAAGAGGTAGGTTGTGGAAGGCTAAAGAAAATACAAAGAAGTAGAAAAAGAAGGAAAAGGGGGAGAGGTCTGCAAATAAAGAAGGTGGGTTGCTTTAGAAAATTATTGGGTGTATATTACTGTTAGGTGAGAGAATCGAACCAGAAGTGGGGTTGCTTTTTCCATTTAAAATTGCACATCTCTTTTAAAACTCCCCTGCCAAACTTATTGTTTCATTAGACAGCCGAAAAGATTTAAAATCAAAACAGCTTAACGACGTCGTTTGCTTCATCTTCTTCCATGAGGTTCACACGTCAAATGAAGTCAGGATGGGCCAGGGACTACCCTAGTCCCTTGGTGGCTCCGCCCCTGAGCTAAGTTGGGTGCCTCGCACATGGCTTATGTTCAGAGTTCTTTTAGGCATTTCGACACCTTAATGGCCTTACAATAAAATTGCCTTCAACAAAAAAAAAAAATCTTAAAAAGCACAGAAAAGGCTAATCTAGAATACGATAATTTGAGGATTTTTCGTTCCAAAAAGAGGAATGACGGGCACTCTCTTCTCTATGTGTCAAATTGAACTTTAAGCAATTTTTTCTCACTATCTAGTGCCATTGATTTGGAACATGATCAGACAATGGACTACATTTTTGATATAGTAGCAATAAAATGAAAGAAATTGCCATGATGGAACATTTTTTTTTGGACATGATTGGTCACGTTAAATTCTCAAAGCTTGCAATTTACCACAACTCCATGTTAGTGAGTTTAGTGTAATTATTAGTAGTTCACCATAAGCTATTCAAATGAACACGACATGTTTTTTAAATAGCCAAAATTTAAGAATTTGTACTAAAAAGAAGCAAAAGCCTTATAAAAAAGAGGTCAAAAGTCGTAAATAACTTTGGACATAAGTCATGTGCAAGTTGGATGCAAAATTTAACGAAGTTATAATGAGATTACAGATCAATGATTTCGAAAAATTGATATGACAAATCGTTTAAAATTTTAATTCATATGACGACAATTGAAAAATAAAATGTATAACTTCGTAAGACATTTCAAAATATTTCCCTTTTGAAAACTTTGAAACCTAATTTCATCCATTTGTGTCAGCAATTATGTGCATGGAACCAAAAAGCCAAAGAAAAAGAAGGAAACATAACCTAGCATGCATGAATAATTGCTACCCTTGGATTTTTCCAACTGTTTTAATAACTCAGAAAAATAGATGGATGAGATCAACTAGTTCTTGGTATCATGGTATGCGTCCACACGTAGGACGAGAATTTCTCAGGATTTCCCAAACTGAAGCTATATATAAAGTTTGACTTGTAAGGAATATTGATTTTAAACTTGATATAAATCTAATTTTATTAGCCAATGTTAGAAATAGTTCATTTTATTAAAAAACCCAATCCCTTGAGTTTAAGATTATTTTATTATTAATAATTATCTATTCAATGAAAATTTTAAATCTTTTCATAGTTATCTCTTTAATAATTATTTTCTTATTTTAGTTTCACCCCTTTTGTTATGTCTTTTTCTTCTTCATGCTCTAAACCCGATTTATATATTTTATTTTTTAATTTTTATAATCAACCTATATCACAGATTAATTATATTATTTACCTATATGACATATCTTTTTATAACTAATATGTGTCAAAGATTAATGTGCCTTGCTCGTAAGTATATTATGATTTTTCACCTTTTAGTTAGGTTTCATATCTTGCATATAGGTATTATTACCCATTCATGTATATTTGTTCCTTGAGGTAGGTCGTATGTTCATATTAGTGTATTAGCTTTTTGTGAGAAGATAAGTAGATTGAAAACAAACCAATTTTGAAGTATTCAAAATTCAAAAAATGCATGAAATTAGAAGATTTTAATTATCTTTAATATTTTAAAAAATATTTAAAATATAAAAAAAAACTGAGAAAAAGATAAAACTGAGCTTAACCTGATAGCTGCCTTAATTTTTCGAACAAAAATGTTACTCTTACAACTAGTTGTATCATCTCTCTAATAGAGATGAGACTCACATGCATTGACGGGCTCTATCTCTGTTAGAGAGATGATATAAATAATGTCACAAGACTCATAACTAGGTGATAAGTATAACATTACTCTTTTTCGAATCCAGATGTTAATGCCCTCATTAATTTAATCCAACACGTCTCAACTTTTGTTTTTTTTTGTTTTTGCTTTCTGAAAGTGGATTGTGTGAGTCTCTACTCAAGCCCAAGTTGCAAGCAAATGATGCCATATTTGGCAGAATGCATACCTTTCTCATCCATTCCTCTCCTTAATAAAAGATTTTTAGATGAGAAAGCCATATTTCATTCATGATCTATGGCGTATGCATGAATTTAATTATATTTGGCTTTCCACTCAATCTCTACTGTGTTTTTAGTAGTATGTAATGTTTGTGTATCACAACCGGATATATGCTATCTTCAAATATATCTTTTTTCGAGAGTATGTTTGATCTAGGCTATAACCACTAGCCTCTAGATGGGGTCAGACCCTCGGAAGCCACGTCAGCAACTTCGACGGAAAATTTGACAAACTTGACAGCAGGGGTAATGTAAGAGTACATGGTCTAAAATATCCATAATATTTCGATATTTCTATTGAAATTTCCGTATTTTTGGACTACCGATATTTTTTTGGACTACCGATATTTCCGATATTATCGATATTTTAGACCTTACTAAGTCACTCATATATCTTACCATGCAATGTATAAAGTGTAAAATATTGTACTAATTCATTATATATAAATAATTATGGTGTGTTTAAACTTCTTTCATTAATTACTACATATTTTCTACACTCACAATGCTTGCCAGCTCGCTATATAATCAACTTAAATCAGTTATATTTATCATGCAATGCATTTCCTTCCAATTTTTTGTGATAAACTAATAGATAATTGACTAAATAAACATCTTGCAAAGTTTCAATAAAAATTTCCAAGTTTTTTTTACAATTTCCGTGGTTTTTATTCAATTTTTATCGATATCGATAATATCTCGATATTTCCATCGAAATTTCCGTGTTTTTAGACTAACGATATTTCCGATATCATCGATATTTAATACTTTATGTAGGGCAAAAATTTAATTTAATGGGTAAATTGGGACCAAAATGAATTTTATCGGATAAAGTGAGATTTCGAAGATACATTACAATTACTAAGGCCTTAAAAACAAACCCCAAGTAAATACAATATAGGAACAATAAATCGTTTGGTATGCATACGGGACGGGACGAAACGGAATGGGACGAGACATAATGGAGAGGGAGCAAAGATGCCCTCGAATGGAAACAAGGAGGAAGAAGAAGGAGACGAAGATGTTATAATTTTGTGTTCCACATATGTGGAACGAGTCGTTCCAAGAGAATGAGGCGGAACAAAAATTCATCCAAAATTCATCAACTGGAACAACGCGTTCCACCTGTTTTAGGCGCACCAAACGTGGGATGGAACTTCTCGTCCCACGTACCAAAAGGTACCTAAAGGGAAATTACTTGTACACAATTTTTTCATTCTGCACTCTTCCGTTTATTTATGTGCTGCTTCTTTTAATTTATTCAAATTAATGATAAGAATTAAATAAGGGTATGTGGAATGAGAAAAAAAAGCGGGTGAAAATCATTTCTGATCAATAGTATTAGTACTAGAAATTGGTGCCCGCATGTTGCTGCGAGATTGAAATATGTATGAAAAATTATGTTGAAAGATATAAGAGATTGTATCACAAAAGATTAACACTATTTACATTGAAAATGTTAGATGAATTGTCATGTACAAAAAAATTTGATCCACACAGTCCACATGGGTAGTTCATGTTGCCTTGGATTGATAGTATTACATGCTCAAAAGATCATAGAACTTTGTCCTACCTACATGCCAAAAAGATTAGATCGACACATTCTACCTGGGTAGTTTTTGTGGCTTTGGATCGATAGTAATATTTACATACAAAAGATTACGAAACATTATCTTATTTACATGCAAAAAGGATGACAAACTATTTGTTCTATTTACATTAAAAAAGATCATAAAAGTTGTTGACTGGAAGATGGTTTCCGTTGTGAATGCAGGTTTATTGGCTTCATTGAAACTGTGAATCAAGAGACTGAATTTATATTGTATATGAGATCCATGACATCAGATTTATAATGTAAAGAGAATAAGTGTATTATTTACACATGACAATAGCGTAAAGCCAATAAATTGATTTAAGTTTCGAAGCAGCATAATGAGCATTGTTATCTTTAAAATCAACTTGCCGAGAGATAAGCCATTAAAATCAAGTGTGTTGAGGAATTCAGCAGGGGAATTCAGCAGGATACATTATATTAAGATTCTCAAAATTTCCAGAAAATGGGCATAAAGAATCTGAACTTAATTTGACCAGATAACAAATTTATTGCATAATTATTTATCTCCGTTACAATAATATTTTTTTGATGTAACTATAGCTCGCTCTCTCGTAAATATTCAACATTGGCAAAATGGTTTCCAAAATTTGGAGATGAATAAGATGAGTTTGTAAATGAATGAGTACGCCATACTGGTTCTTAGAGAGATGCCAGACTCAAATGTAATATCAATGAGAATAAAGGAACTAAAGGAATACCTACTAAGTTCTATATGCAGGCAGGCTTAACCATATCTAAGCTACTTGGCCATAATTTGTAGTGCCCCACAGGGAACCAAGTGGCATACTCTTTAATTGTGAAATCATGACCTTTAGGGCTGGTTTGGTATTGATGTGTTTTGAAAAAAAACTGCTGTGAGAATAAGCGGCTGTGAAATAAAGCAGCAGAGTGTTTGGTAAACTTTTTTGTAAAAGTGCTTTTGGAAAAAAAAAACAGTCTGATAGTGGGTCTTTTCATTAAAGGAGCACTGTAGCTCCGTGTGCTTTGAAAAAAAGCCAGTTTTCCAAAGCTGCAAATAGCAGCTTCAGCTTTTTCCTTTGATTTCAGCTTATTCTCACAGCAGCTTCCAAAATAAGCTCTTTTTTTTTCAGTTTACCAAACACATAAAACCCTTACAGTTTTTTTTCATGGGTACTTTTTTTTTAAGCACCTCACTCCCAAACTAGGTCTTAGTATGATTATTTCAGCAACAGCACTTCCATATGTGCCACGATATATATAAACCATACTGCAAAAGTTATTTCAAACACACTACTGTGTATATCTGCACAACTAATAGAGCCATTAAAAGATAAAAGCAACTATCTTATTGGATGCTGATTACAAAACCTTGGCATATGTGGCTTTGATTAAAAGGTTAAGTACTTACCAAATGATTCCAGTTGCAAAAATGCATGGAATATCTACAATGTTCCCGATAAATTCAGAATTTTATTCTCTCTCTTCCTCCGTTTTCCCTGCACCCCAAGAATAGAAAAGCGATTTAGTGCCTCGTCATACCCACTAACCTAGCATGCCAAGTACATTTTAGACCATAGAACATAGAAGCAGTAGTCATATAGCATGAAATATAGATATTTTCGGACTAATATCTAAGTTCTTTTTTTTTAATCAAATACAATTTCTTACTCGAATTGCAATATTCCACATATATCTGACAATCTATAAGTCACATTAGAATGATAGCTATCATGCAAACCATTGATAACACATATTTATAGAATTAGTTAGATGTGTGCATTTCAGTGAATGGTATCATATTTGATCTTAGGTGCAAAATTATATTCTACTGGAAGAAGTATACAGTTTGCAATTTTGTTAAAATAAATAAAATAGTTTAATATTGGAACAATGCCTTTAAACCGTGAACATTTAATGTGGAAAAATTGGAAGTTGAAATCAGTGGAAAACGACATAGGATAGAGGACAAAATTCAAACAATGTTGCGATCAAAGTTGGAACTCCGTTTAGAGTTCAACAAACAGATCATTTGAAAATGCACTCACAGATCAACTTCAAAGAAAATATAGTGTCAAATGATTGTGCTAGGAATATAAAAAAGCAAATTTTATAAGGAAAGTGAAAATTTACATGCAGACCAGCAACAGCAAAATCAAACGGAATACGTCGTGAGTTAGTGCAAAAGTGAGAGAGAGGGAGAGAGATGAAAGATGAGTGATTAGTTAAAGCTATAATTTTTTAAGCATGTTCTACAAATTGAATTCTTTAGCTATCACATCAACATGCTTGGAATGAGTAGTATGCATAAACGTGGTTAAAAAACAAACAGATGCAATATCACCAAAATTATCTCCCTGTTATTTTGTATTGTGATAAGATTTATGCTAAACAATGTTTTCACCAAAATTTAATGATAAAAAGACCACAGTAACTAGGGCTGGGTTCGGTTCTTATCGGTTCGGTTTTTTGCCAAAACCGAAACCAAACCGAATTTTCGGTTCGGTTCGGTTCGGCCCAAATTTTTTTCGGTTTTTTTCGGTTCGGTTTTTTTTTCGGTTCGGTTTTTCCGGTTCGGTTTCGGTTTTTTTTCGGTTTTTTTGTTCCCCTCCAAAAAATGCAAAACAACCACTGAGAAGGACAGTAATTGTTTTGCACAGGAAACAGGAATGTGGGACGCCTTGGCAGCTTGGCTGATACATGCCAAATGCCATACAAGATTCCCCGAATGCGAATCATATGCAATATGCTTAAACAAACATCAATTATTTATACAGAGAGAGGATGATAGCATCAATCCTAATCCAGATTCACAGGATTCACAACCTACCAACAAGATATTTAATATTAGGAATGTACACATCAAGTTCTTCGTTTTAATATTAAGACAAATGAGTACAACAAAAATGGAGGTAAAGTAGAGCTGCAAGCAAAACAAGCCGAGGGAAGGGACATATCGAAAAGATCTAATTTCTCCAATAACCCTAATTTCCCCAACAGCCCCAATTCCCCAACAGCCCTAATTTCTCCACATCGACAGACACCCCCCAACATACCCAAAACAAATTGCAGTGCATAACCAACATTTCTCACAAATTAATTAAATCTCAACTAATAGTCTCATAGTGTTCAGAAACGAAATTACCCAACCAAATCCAGCATACCCAAAACAAATTGCAAAAACCATGAAATTGAAAAGCTACAGATCAGAAATGGTGAGAGGAAGTCGTGGGTCGCCCGCGGGTCATGGGTCACGGGGGTGAGAGACTGATAGTGAGATGGCATCGGCGAGATGTGAGACGACAGGTCGCAGATCGCTGGGAAGGAAGAAGACGAAGGAAGAAGACGACAGGTCGCAGGTCGCAGGTCGCCGGGAAGAAGACGACAGGTCGCAGGTCGCTGGGAAGGAAGAAGACGACAGGTCGCATGTCGCAGGTCAGGGGGGTGAGAGACTGATAGAGAGAGACCCAGCGAGAGAGAGAGGAGGCTCGGCTGCGCGAGATGGTTACTGCTACTGGGTTAGGGTTAGACTGGAGGCAGGGAACGAGAGAGAAGAGAAGGGAGGAATGAAAAAAATAAAAGGTGTGGGTGTGTGGTTGCTAGTTGCTAGGGTTAGAAATAGAAAGGGTTTTGACGATTTCTCAAAAAAAGTTTAAAAACTTTTCTGAAATCGGGAGGCATGAGGGTTCGAACCCATGCGCTGCAGCTTTAAAATTTTCCCTGAAACCAACTTGACAACAGGTTATATTTTGTTATGATTGTATGACTGAACTATTTATAATATTGAAACAAATAATTAAATATATATATATCGGTTCGGTTCGGTTTGGTTCGGTTTCCGAACCTCAAAAACCGAAACCGAACTGATCAAATTCGGTTCGATTCGGTTTGACAGTTTCGGTTCGGTTTTTTTTTCGGTTCGGTTTTTTTCGGTCTCGGTCCGGTTTGGTTTTCGGTTTTTTTCGGTTTTCGGTTTTTTGAACCCACCCCTAACAGTAACATGAGAGAAAGAGTTGACTTCTACCCTCAAAATCATAAAATTAGAAAGAGAAAAAACAGGATTTTGATAACATTGTATCTTAAGAAACCCCCAAATTTCGAGGGATAACTGCTTAATGAAATGATCATAGTAAAACTTTCAGTTTATTGGTTCTTCTGCTTTATGTTACAACCATTTGACAATATAGTTGCAATGCAATATGCATCCAAGACCAACCCATCACATTCGAAAAATTGTAAAATCGAAATGTGTGTTGTAAGACAAAAAAATGAGAGAAGAAGAATAACTACTTTTTATTTAACGTCTTTCTTCATTATGATGGCTTTATCATACCATACCATCCTAATTTCTACTCTTATCTTTCAAAAGTTCATTATCCAGAGAAGTCCATCTAAGCTATTCCAACTGATTCCTTCCAATCTCTTGATTTTATGATCTCACTGGAAATCATATAAAGACAACTCCTATTTTTGTAAGCTATTTCTACAAGTATTTTACTATTAAGAAACAACTGTAAACACATAAAAACACAAAACAAAAAAACCTAGACACCGTGTCAGTGTGTGTGGGCGTGCATGTTTCTCCCGTACCTTTTATCAAACAGGTGGCGTGCGGTGCTACTATGCAGGATTGAAGATTGAGTACCTGAAAATCATAGGACTCAAAAGTCATCTTTAACAAGAAAGAAGAATAAAATATGATATGAATACTCAGGGATAGGCAATCAAAGTGAGTCCAGTGAACCGCCTAAAATTGGGCCGAGAACCCACCAAGAAACCCAAATTAAAAACAGAAAGAAGACCCAACTTTAATCTCAAGTAATGTATATGTTGGATTAGGGGTGGGCAAACGGGTAGAGGAATAGCTGGTCGGGGCAGGTATCTAGGTTCGGGCGGGTACGGGCCGGGTCCAAATATTATAGAGAACAAACAGGACGGGCCGGGTAGGGCCGTTGTCATTTACGGGGCGGACCGGTTCCATATACTTAGAAAAACAGGGCCCCGGACTGGCCCGTTTCTAATTTTAATGAACGGCCGAGATTAAATGATAACCTTTCATTCAATCTCAACCGTCACTTTGAACCCTAGTCATCTGCTGTGTTCCAGAATCAGTCCACTCCCTCTCCCTCGACTCCAAGTTTCAACTCTCAAACTTCATCGTCTTCTCGACGACATCGCTCGACGACCCATCCAGCCTCACCGCTGTCGCGACTAACAACGGCACCACCTATTCAACCATCCTCCTTGATGACATCCTAGAGAACCCAGGTCCTAGAACCACGGCTCGATTCTCTCATCTTCGACAACACCACCACTGTTGCGACTACCATCACCGCCATCGAGGACGCTGCTACCAGCCATCATCCCTCTAAAATGTAGGTAATTTTGAATTAGGGTTTTGTTATTAATTTGAATTTCGGGTGTAGGGATTTTAGGGCTTTTAAATTAGAATTTGTTGTTAATTCTGCAGTAGATTGATGATTGATCTGTTTGCTTCTGAAAACCCAGAGGGTCGAGAATGTCTGTGGTTTTCGAACTAGGTTACTAGAGTTAATTAACTTAATTTTTCAGTAGATTGATGACTGATCTGTTTGCTTCTGAGAACCTAGAGGCCCGAGAATGTCTCGATCCGTTTGATTCCTGCGCTTAGTTTGCATGCGGTTTAACTCTTTCTTGCACTATTAGTCGCTTCTCATGCATGTTAAGCGAGCCCCGGAAATAACTATACATGTCGTTTATGCTTCCCAGTGAACATTGCATGAGAGTATCTGTGCCATCTCGTGCATTTCTTTTTCTCTAAAGTTTGATTTAAGATCAACTTTTGTAACAGCTAACTACACATGTTATGTGTATGTGTGTGTGTGCTAGTAGCCTGGTAGTGATGTGTTTGTGGATATGTATCTTATGTTTGTATGTTGTGGTCTTCTACGTGCAAATTTTGGTGTAATGACAGAACCGATCGACAAATAGAAACACAACTTGCTGGAACAAAATTTGTCTGTATTGTCTGATTGGGAACTAGTTAGTTTAATTTTGTGTTTGGTGTGTGCATGTGTGTTGTATATGACTAACATGTTCTCTTGGAAATGTATATTTATATGTTTATTTTTGTTTCAGGTTTGAGCTACTCTTGGGCATACATTAGGTTATTGAGTTTAGTTTCTCTCTGGCCTCCTCTCCAGCTATGAAGCTAACCTCCTTTATAAGTTCAGCAAATTTTAGTTTTTAATTTTTTTTAATTTTTTTTATTAACAAAAAAAAAAAAAAAGGACCCGTGGATCCGACCTAAACCGGCCCATTTCAACCGGGTCGGGTTAGGTCCGGTTCCCATCTTAGAATATGTTGTCCCCGGCTCATCTCCTTTAAACCCGGGTTCGGTCCGGTCCCTTCAAAATTGGGTCCGGCCCGGCCCGTGCCCACCCCTATGTTGGATTCTTCCATATTTATGAAAACAGAAAGTATGATATGAAACAAACTTTCTTGCTTGTAGTTTTGAAGATGTTTGGGGTTAATTCATGTTCTTGTGCAAAGGAAATAATCAGTCAAATTCAACCAAAATGAGGTTAAGAACTTAAGATTATTGTCAATAGTTAATACAACATACACTAAGAAGGTTCTTGACAATGAAGAAATAATCCCAAAAATCATACTCAACCTGCATTGCAGAAATGAAAACTGTTGTGGAGCCAAAAATAATCACAAGGCGACATGTGGATTTTTGGGTTAAAGGGACAAAATTACCCTCGAGGTATACCGAGATTCCTACGCGCGAGCAGTGGGTAATCAATCCTCAACCAAGTCAAAAGTGTTCAAAATAGGTAATAATTCAAAACCTATCTCATCCATCCTCATTAAATATTCTCCACAAGGTAACCCCCAAAATATTCCTTTTAAATTATGTTAATTAGCTAATTAATAGATTTATTACCTAATTAATCTATTAATGGCTAATTAAACTACCAATTAACTACAAAATGCACTCAAAAACACCACAAAAGGCCGGCCACCTTCTCTCCAAAGGGGACTGACCATGCCCTATATATATTACCCCATTTTCTCTAAAAACCTAAGTTCAACACTCTTGCAAAATTCTCCAAATTCTCCAAACACTTTTCTCTCAAAATTCTAACTTTGGCATCAGAGGTTCTTCGGCCAAACCCCCCCCCCCCAATTCATCGTGGGCGCGTGAGGCTCTTGGCCTTGACCCAAAGTGTTATTTGCTTTGTAGGTGCAATCTTGTCCAAGAACAAGGAGGAAGAAATTTGCATCCACAATTTGGTGCTTTCATTGAGAGTTGAGTCCCACACTTGTAGAAGACTCTCGCGTCCAATGTTTTTTATTTTCTTGTCCATTTGTAGATTTTTCGTATGTTCTTATTATTAGAATTTTTTATTTGCAAAAATTCTTTGATAAAATGTAAAAAAGAAGTACAATGGCTAGAAATTTAGAAATTTCAACATTCAAGAGATGGAACCATGACGATCCACGAGGCTAAATGTGACAATAGGTGGAGTGGCACCATCACCACGAGTTTCCACCACGGGAACCACTGTGGTGGCTAGCCACCCACGGTGAGGTCCATGGTGTCACCACCACGGCTCGAGCCGTGCCATCCAAGACGGCTCACGGCACTAACCATGTCACTCCACGCCAAACGCGATCCCAATGCGTTGCCAAGCCTTGCACTCGCGAACATCATACACTGAGTAGCCCACTCTCGTGGCCTGGCCTGTTCTCGCTGCCCAGCCTGCTCCTGCCGAGCAGCCCACTCTCGTGGCCTAGCCTGTTTTTGCAGCATTCCAAGCAGCCCAAATCGACCCGAGAATCCCACTTTCGTGGCCCAGCCTGTTCTTGCAGCATTCCAAGCAGCCCAAATCGACCCCAAGATTATCTTAACCATCCTGACTAACCATCGAGCTGAGGGCATTTTCACCACGTTTCTCCACGGATTTGACATTTCCCAATTCAAATCTCGTGCCCAAAGCCTACCACACTTCCACTGCTCAATGAGGCATATTTTTTCCAAGCTTTTCCAATCCAAATGGCGAACAAATCTTGTCTCGACAAGTCATAGAGTTGACGAGCGCCCTTGCACAACAAACAACCTTGGTGAATCAACTCTTGCAACGCACCGAGATCCAACGTGCCCCAGACGAGGTGTCCCTAAGTAGGACAAGGGCAGACGAACCTCTCCAATAGCGTCCCAGCAAGCAGCCACTTGACCAGTCATGAACCGAGTGTTCTAACAGAGTACACTTTCGACTGGGCCCCCTAGATAGCGTATACTCCCGTCTTAGCGTATGAAGGAACGTGCATTCTCAGTTAGGCCCACATACACTCACGGTTGGGGCCACACTTCGATAATCAACATGAGCAACCTTCCAGGCGAAATGTTCATTCGCGGTAAGGCCCGCAAAGAGCATCATCCACCTTACATCAGAGCAGGCTGCATAGTGGACGGAGAGAAGCAGTCACTCAATCCTGCTCAAGTTCAACCAAGAGCCTACGAGTTACCTGCTTACTTGCTAGGAACATACCACACCCACCACAGCAGCGACATAGACTAGCCGAACACATGGAAAAGCAGCCTAGACCAGCAGGTCACGACCAGGGGTAGTCGAGAGCTCCGTCACCCCAACAAAGGCAAATTCAGGAAGAAGAGAAAAGCTTCTGACCGAGCGATTGCATGATTTCCTGAGTAACGAAGCTATTGACAAGGCGTTCTGATGAGACATGACCAACATAAGCGAGTCATCTTTCAATGACAAGATCGAGCAGACGAGACTACCCTACATAGATTGCTGGATACAAAGACTACTTCCATTTTGACAAATACAACAGCTCAGTCTAATGGTGCGTCAAGGGCAGACGAATATCAGAAGGACATACCGGCCTAACTACCAAGAACCAGGGGTAGGCCTTGTTCTCAACACTTCAGACGATTCAATACTGAAACACCACATCATCAATAGTTGAGCATCACGAACCTAGTGGTCCAATTCCTCATGCTGCGCATAACCTGGCCCAAACCTTACTTTCACAGCCGTGCCTACTTACTCCATGACTTCTGGCAGCCATTGACCTATCACCATGGCTCATAACTGTGCCAATCTTACACCATGGCTCCCAGCCATGCCCATTTTGCCATGTTACTTGTGCCAACTAAGCCTCAAAAGGGCACATGACAAAACACCCAATGATGACACAATAATTCTAGAAGTAGCTCACTACGCTTACATCCTTACGCGGGGTCCACAAGCAGTTCGAAGTCTCAAGCAGATCGCCAAACATAACCTCGCAAGCTAAGGATTATTTCGATTGTCCCAGCAATCCAGTTTTCCTTAGCTGCACTCACGATAATGACTTCTATGCTCTCCAGTGCGAGAGGATAAACTAATTGCTCTTCAGTCCAAGAGGGTAAACCAATTTCCCAACACCCATATAAGTTTGCTCTCCAGTGCGAGAAGATAAACTAATTACTCTCCAGTGCGAGAGGGTAAACTAATTGCTCTCTAGTGCGAGAGAGTAAACTAATTGTTCTCCAAACTAATTCCCCGACACCCATCTGGGTAAGCTCTTTAGTGCGAGAAGGCCACATTAAAAGATCGAATGCTTGAAGATCAACTAGGCAGCAAATGGTCAGGGGGCAGCAACCACTTTTGCACATAACAGTTCGCTCATCCGACACTTCATTTTCAGCAGCTCCGATCTTGGCAGCTCGATTCTTGACTGCTCCATCTACGGCAGCTGAGAAATCAAACTCAAGCATTGACACGCCCCGATCCTGATATTCCTTGAATACCAGGATAGGCATGTGCTAGCCGACACCCGAGGGTGGCGAAAGCCATTGATTGAGTGCAAATGCTGAAAACAAGGGATAGATAAGACTTATAAATATAAAAAAATAAAGAATATGCATTTAAGGAACGTGTTCAGAGCATGCAACTAACTAGAATACTAAAAGAAATAATATAAAATGGAGTGAATAAAAAAATGGGTCCTATACCGAAAGGACTCGAAGATGCTGATGCGGAAGTGCCTTGACGCCGGGATTATATGCCTTGATTCTAAATCCTGAAGGGGGCGCAAAACAAACATGAGTGAACCAAGTTGATACATATATATATATATAATAAAACAGTTATCAACGTACTAACCCCCATGTTTTATGAAAACATATATATATATATATATATCATGCTAAACATAGGTTTTTCGAAACCTAGCATGCTGTGTAATATCTCAAATCATAACTTGTATATATAATAATCACTACGGAATGTCCGAGAACCCCCAGGCCCCATGCTGGCTCCTTGTTTCTGAGCAGACAGTAAAAGGAAAATACACTTCAGGCCCCATGCCGACTCCCCGTCCCTGTGCTAATAGCCAGAGGAAACACACTCCAGGCCCTATGCCAACACCAAACTGTTGCTCGGGACTGATCGGAATCTATCCCTACGTCCCGTAACGGAAAAGGACCACTAGGTAAGTACAAAACCACTGAACATATATATATTGAAAAGCAACTTCATAGTATAAAGTCATCCATCATCTATACTATAAAGAGATGTTCTAAACATGTTCTAAATATCATATCGTCATCCATAAGATATTCTATAAGAACACGGGTTATAGGAAAAATAGTAATAATTCAAACTAGCCTCAATAAGCATGTTATCTCATAAAGCGTTCCATATAACATAATTGTTAAATCATGCTTTTCATGTATGCATTTCTACTATCAAAACATGCATTTTTAGAAGGGAACACTCACAGTACTTAGCCACCAAAGAGCCACGCAACTAGAGAAGACGGAAACACCACAAATAATTGCCTCTAAGCACATAAAGAGCCCAATTAGTAAAACTATATAATAGCAATTGAATTTGTGAAAACAGACATTGGAAACAGATTCAGAACATCGAATTACCCTAAGAAGGGTCCCAGATAAATTTCGTAAAAGTTAATAGAATATTCCTAGAATATTCTCTAAGGGAATATTCCACATAAAGGGTTTGGGTCGGCTTTTATGGGTTGGGGTTTCACAGGCCTTTTTGCACGGCCCAAATAGGCCTTAGCTCATTGGGTATTTGGGCTTGAAAGCCTGGCCCGAATCCAAATTATGGGTCACCAGACCCAAAGGAAGAAGAAGGTCGGATTTCGGTCGAAATTTTAGACAAACTTTAAATGTTCATAACTTTGTCAATAATCAACCAAATCAAGTGAAACAAAAATAAAAGTTGTAGTTCTCGACGAGACGAAGAGAATGGTACCTTGTACGACATCTAACTCACCGTGGCTTGGCCGGAAAATGCCTCGAAATCCACGGAGGTCGCTCGAAACTGGGTAAGATTTAAATGGATATAACTTCTTCAATACTCAACGAAATCAGGTGAAACAAAAAGGAAAGTTGTAGTACTCAATGAAACGAAGAGATTGATACCTTGCATGCTTACCAACTCATCGTGGTTTGGTCGAAAAACGCCTCGAAAGGGGCTGTGTTCCCTAGAAAATTTGGAAAAGCTTTCCCGAGCTATTTTCTACGATTTGAACGTATACATCACTTAACACAAGCTTCGATATAACCCTAAAACACAACCTAAGGGTTTCTAGAAGCTTACCAACATTGGAACAATACGAAACTCGACAGAGAAGATGATGAACAGTATCAGCCAAAAGGAAGAAAAGGGTTTGGGGTGTTCTTTCTTCATTTTTTTTAGAACACAAGGGTGATGGTGATGATGTTTTATTGTTGTAGTGATGTTTTATGATGAGGGAGATGAGGGTGTATTGGTGTGTGTGTGTGTGTGTGTGTGTGTGTGTGTGTGTGTGTGTTCATGGTGCCCTCAGGGCTGAGACAGAGAGAGGTAAGAAAGAGGTTAGGGAGAATGAGAGAAAAGAAAGAGAGAGATAGAGTTTACACGGGAAAAGGGGAGAAAGAGAGGAGAGAGACTGGGAGACAAAGCTCATAGGGTGGGCCCCATATGGCTCACAAATTAAGATAAAAAAAACAAATTTTAATTGGGGGTGGGGTGTAACAAGCAGCCCGGACATGGCAACCTAAACTGTTGCCCATGCCACACCACTTCCTTAGCCCATGCCTAGCCAATCCTTGGGTTCAATCAAGTCGAGCAGCACAAGTAATGGCCCCGGCACACTATCTCCTTAGTTCATGCCAAACCGACTCCTGGCCCCTACCAGTCGACAACTGCTTCGTGGCAGCACATCCCAAGAAGAAGACAAGGAGAATTAAGTTTTTCTTACATCGGTGCAGTGCGAAGAAGACAAAGAAATCAATGGAAGACGGTTTTTTGCACATGCAAGCAAAGAAGAGTGCTAGGGGAGGGGGAACAAATATCCTCTATTTTTCTCTCTTTCTTGTAGGGATAAATAATTGCCCTCCGAAGTTGATTTAATCCCCTACTTAAGGTAGGCTTAAATAGGCTTTGTAGGCGATTTATTTCCCTTTTCTAGAAGAATCTAATTCCAAGTCCAAGAGAGAATCTGCATCAAAGTTGAAGGTCTCTACACCTGCTGCCCTTCCCTATAAGTAGCCCAGCAGGTGTGGGGGCATTTGTGAAGCCAAAAATAATCACAAGGCGACACATGGATTTTTGGGTTAAGGGGACAAAATTACCCTCGAGGCATACCGGGATTCCTATGCGCGAGCAGTGGGCAATCAATCCTCAACCAAGTCAAAAGTGCCCAAAATAGGTAATAATTCAAAACCTATCTCATCCATCCTCATCAAATCCTCTCCACAAGGTAACCCCCAAAATATTCCTTTTAAATTATGTTAATTAGCTAATTAATAGATTTATTACCTAATTAATCTAGTAATGGCTAATTAAACTACCAATTAACTACAAAATACACTCAAAAACACCATAAAGGTCTGACCACCTTCTCTCCAAAGGCTATCGGCCATGCCCTATATATATTACCCCATTTTCTCTAAAAACCTAAGTTCAACACTCTTGCAAAATTCTTGAAATTCTCCAAACACTTTTCTCTCAAAATTCTAACTTTGACATCAAAGATTCTTCTGCCAAAGCCCCCCCCCCTCATTCATCGTGGGCGCGTGAGGCTCTTGGCCTTGACCTAAAATGTTATTTGTTTTATAGGTGCAATCTTGTCCAAGAACAAGGAGGAAGAAATTTGCATCCACAACTGTAGCTTATGTACATTCTCAATGTCCTCAGCAAGTCCTCTTTCCAATGGCTCTGCAATCTACAAAAGGTTTTTAGGAGATTATAATTTAAAAACTAAATCACATAAAATTTCTGAAATTAGGTTGCTTCTTACCATAGTTATTTTATTCTTATTGGGTGTTTCAGCAAAACATTTCATTGACAAAGACTACACCACTGTTTCACAAAATGAAACAACATGATCAACCTACAAACAAAAGCAAATCCATCAAGAAAAGAAGAAAATAAAATTTTACATTCTTAAAGGGTGGAAAAATTACTTTAAAAAGAAAAAACATGAAGAGAGGATGAGGATTGGGAGCAAACAATCACCTTGACTTCTACTTCCAAATAAAGCTCTCTCAAGTCCTTCATTATTGAATCTTAGTAGAGTCATCCTATCCCTAATATCATGTGCTCCTCAGACTCCTCAACTTTAGTGATTGCAAGAGGATAACTCTTGCTTATCTTTCGTAGTCCTTCCACCATCTTTGGCAGCACACATGGATTTAGTAGCTCGGTTGCTGTTTTCACAACTGGCAGAGTATTGAATTGAAGAGGACGGAAGATGTACACATCCTCGTCATAATATTCATTACAAAGGGTATAAAGCATCCTTTTTTTCGGCCTTTTCAATAACATATAAAGCCATAGTCCCCTAGCCATCGAATAAAGCCAGAACGTCGTCACTAACTACCGTTCTAACCATATCCATTCCTCACTAATCTCTGGCGTTTTAATAAAATAAAAAAAATATTCACCCACAGTAAAAACCGAAATAGTAAATTAATCCCAAAAACTAATCATCATCATCCATATGTATTCCTGACAAATGTTTAGCCCTTTAATTAAAACTCCAAAATAAAAAATTGCTCACCCACAGTAAAAAACCCAAACATGCAAAGCAAACCACAAAAATTAATCATCACTGTTCCTTTTTTTTTTTAAATTTTTATATATATATAAATTTTCAAGGAAAAAGCGAAGCACAAACAAAAAAACAAAAAAAAAAAAACACGAAAGAGATAAATTATATACCTGACCCAGAAAAAGCTTGGAAGGTCACGATATGAAACCCTAAAACTTGGAGAAGAATGCTTCCTGCAACCAAAATACAAAATCAGAGATAACAACTAGACGTAGAGCCAGAAAAAACACAGAAAGCACTGGGCCAAAAAGCCGAAGAGTCCAACTATACAACAATTAATTATAACATTTTCTTCCTAACCAAACAAAAAAAAAACAATGCATGAATTAATATACGTAAACGAGGTGCGATTCGTTCGCGCAAATGGGGAAAAAAGGGCAAACACATTCGAGAAGAGAATCGAAACCAAAAGGCAAACGGGAAAATGAGAAACGGAACGACAATGAGAAGAAACAAAGAGGAAAAGAAAACGAAGATGCTGGAAAACATCTTCCTTAAAAAACACAACATGCACGCGCACCACACATGACCAAGGGCAAAATGGCCAGTTCACTGCACAATCCCACTAAAACCCAAAAACCATGAATAAATGAGGGACAAAACCGAGTGGGCACTGTTAATGAATAGTAGATTATTATATCTTTTTCGAGGAATGGGCCTTACTACCACCATGCAACTGTCTACAATTGCAATGGCATCTCCATTTTCCTCTGTCTCTCTCTCAAATGGAAGGGGATGACTAACACGTGGCATGATGTAAATCAAAAGCAACCAAAATATGCTTCCAGTGCTATCTCTCACATAAGAGCAGTTCCATCATGGGTTATTGCCCGATGGACTGGCTTTCAGACAGGGTAAAAGAGCCCAAGTGGGGAGGTCCAACGTGTGCTGGCGATGGAGCCCGAACGGGCCCTAGGGAGAGGCCCGGCAAGAGTTGCCAGCTTGAGAGCCAGAAGGCCACGTGATGTAAGGCTGACGTCAGCCACAATTTAAAACATGGGTCACCGGAACCCTCGAGGGAGAACACCAAAATATTTGGCAGAGAGAGGTTACCGATCACGGTGGTGGTGCAGGGTAGGAACTTGTAGGTCTGCTCGAAGGTGGAGTCCTCCGCCGATGAGGCATTCTTAATAGTGAGGTAGGGCGTGAAGGTGTGAGACTGGTGATGGTGGTGGATGACTCTATCGGAGATCAGATCAGGTGACGTTGATTGGTTGATGTCGGAAAGGAGCAAGTGGCCTCCGTGGGTCTGGCTACATAGGACCAGGAAGAGGAGGAAGAAGGACACGTCAGCAGGTTTAGACATGGTGGGAAGCGGGTGGGTTCGGTACTGCTCTTTCTTTGCTTTGAGGAATAAGAAGAAAGACTTGCTGGTCTTTCGATCCAAATCAGGTGCAAAATCTGCAGCTTTCTCTTTTGAGGAAGAAAACATGGAGAAATTGGGGAGAAAAAGAGAGCGAGGAGGGAGACGATCAGCTGGAGAAAAAAGGGAAGACAATGAGGGAGAGAGAAGTAAGAGAGTGGGAAGGAAGAAGAAAAAAAAATGGTAGAAGTTTCGGGAATAGATTTCTAAAAAGAAAAGATAAATTAATAATATAATATTAATTTATACAAATTAAATAATATAATATTAATTATAAAAAAAAATACTAATATTTTATTGCCTACTGCCAAGGCTATTCAGCGTAGGGGTGGAGATGCAAAAGGTAGTTACTATTCATTAAGGGTAGTTATTGTTCATTGGGTGGATTAAATAGTGAATAGCCCCCGGGGGAGCCTTTGCAACGGTGGAGTTGCTCTAATGAACAGTACATTTCTGCTGAGCTTTAGTAGATATAAATATAATGTGCTTCTTATCTCATGCCACACCATTAAGGTTCAAATGTACAAGATACATATATTATTATGGGTTCTTTGTATTTGGTACAGTGAATAAAGTGTTGGATTTTTACCAATGCATTACGACTTTGAAATTCTTCATTCTCTAAATTATTGTAATAATTTGGAACTGTCTCCCCTTCCCCTAATAATAGTAAAAATATTATTAAAAAAATACACATTATTTTAGTTTTTTTTATTTAGTACAAATATTACAGCATAACAAGCTAAATCTTATTCTTACACAATTACACCATATAATGCAATACCTAGCTAATAATCATTGCTAGAAATTCTCAAATCTCTAAATAAATTCATAAGACAGCAGGAACAAAAGCAAATGAACTTCAATGATGAATCCCAAACTTCAAATGCAGCACACCACCTACTAATTCTATCTGGTTTCTAATCTCCTTATTCATTTTTTGCACGTACTTCTCCATTTCGTTCAACCACAGGTCTGCAAACTCACAACCCTTCTAAGCCTCAAACCACGACCCTCCGCGAGTATAGTGTATCTGTTGGAAATGTGCCCTAAAGCCAATCATGTGATGATACTTTACGGACATTTCACATGTTAAACTAATCTAGTTTTACATATAAAGGGCAAAGATTATTGTTTGAGCCGTCTCATATAAATGTTATATGCTTAAACGATAAAGTCCAAGGAATATGTGATTGGGAGAATGTAATCTAATGAAGTTAGATTCATGAGACCATTCTTTCGTAGACACATCCTAAATGTTCCTGATCATAGGATTGTCAATTGGGCATTGACAGTCCGTTAAGATTGGTACGTACTATGTCTTCTCTCAGGGAGAGTGATTAGTCTCGAGTCATTGGTGTGTGTGACATCAAGACAAGTACGTAGGTGCTCAATAGAGAATGAGTACACTGAACGTGATCAACGAAGAGTTCTCATATTCCATGTCACATAAGAACTCATGGTTGGGATAATGCAAAGAAGTCCTTTGACCTGAGGCATCACAGTTGTCTTGTGGTTAAGTCATTGATCTTTGATTATGTCAAAGTCACCCCCTCGGGGTGTCCACGACATCGTTGGGGTCAAGTGACTTAGCTATGGAGACAAGTGAATGCGCAACAAGGGATCTCTAACCTTCAAACAGTTGAGGGAGAATACTCTATGATATGATTTAGAATCTCTGGCCAGAGTATGAATGAGATTAGGGAATGCGTTCCAAATCACATTCAAGTAAATCATATAAGCACAAGATTCACATTGGATAGTAGACATGAACAAATAAACTATCAAACCAAACAATGTGGTCAAGAGTATTAGATTAGAGAAAGACCGTATTGCATTTGTAATCCCGAACTGAATAGGTTCTCTAACCTCTTCTGATTAGCTTGGGTAACCATGACATGCTGCTAGGCGTCAACCATGGTTTGTGGAAGCCCTAAACGTGTGTAATCACTAAAGGGAGAATTGAAAATAGTTTCAATTCACAATCGATGTAAAATGGTTTTAATCGCCCACTACCTCGCTAAAAGGAACCTAATGGATCGCACACCATAAAAGGTAGAGATTGGAGATTAAACGGAAATGAGTAAGAATGATTAAATGGTTTAATCATTTATTTATGGCAATGATTAATTAATATGTTAATTAATCAAACGAATAAGTTTGTTAAAGACTTCGGGATAGTTTTGGACCTTAAGGCCCAATGGGCTTCGAACGTCAAGCCCATTAACTTAAGTTGTATGACAATTTAATGAATAAAGATTCATTAAAGCCCAAAAAGCCCAAATCCCATTAGGTGGCCGGCCATGAAGATGAATTAGGGTTTTTGGTTGTTTAGGTCACTTAAAGAAGTGACTATATAAATGACTTTATAGCCAAATATTCATTAAGGATTAAAATGGTTTATTTTTGGGAAAATTGGTGAGAATTGTCTCTCCATTTTCTCTCTAAAGAGGCCAACACCTTGGAGGGTACATCTAGCAATCCTACTACTCCAAGGTCACTCATTTCTTCTACAATCTAACCTTGGTGAAGAGACTTAGAGGTTCTCAATTTTGGGAACTTGGAGAACCTATTCTTCCATCCAAATCCATGGATCTAAGAAGCAAGGAATGAATGCCCTATCTCTTTGGGTGATTAGCCTTTGCTTATGCAAAGAGGAATCCACAAAGGTAAAAATTTCAACTCACTTTGTTTTGAGTTGATTATTGGTTCACCAATCTACTAGGCTTTGAATTTCATGGTAATGTTTTGTTTTTGGGTGCATACAAGCATGATTCCGCCTTTAATTGTTAATTGCATGCTATATGATGTTGCTCAAATGAACATGTTTTTCAAAATAATTCCTTCAGTATCGCCTTTGGGAAAGTTTCGGGATCATTCTCAACAACCTGGTTGTGCCCCTCAAGAAAGTTCCAAGTAAATGGGATGGACTTGATTTCTTCATCCTCAAGCCACTGAAACCTATGAAGAAAAGCGTCTGTTTGCGCATTCACAACCTCGGGTGTCAATACTTTGTTTTTGGGATGTCTGCAGTTATACAACACCATGGAAGACCAATTCTTCCTTGGATACACAGTCTGCACTGCTCCATCTATTTTTGTCGTCTCCTTTGGTGTGTATTCATGTTGAACACACATTATAGCATATTTGTCATCAGTCAAGTCTCTCAGTTCCTTAATGTCAACAAGGTAAAGAAAATCACAATCCACAAACACTGCCCAACCTTCATAATTCTCCAAATGTGGAGTAAAAAATGTGGTAAAAGAAAAATCGATCCTCTCTACCTGTTCCCTTTCGCGTCAGTAAAGGTCATTCTTTCTGAGGTTCGATTGTATAATTGGTATGATCACAACGGGGATCGAAGATCGCTATAGTATTGAGTGTTTACAAACCTCATACGCAATGTCTTCGCATGAATCGTAACCCATAAATATCTTGAAGGGGTTGTCCTTCTCTATGTCACAATTACAACTCGTTGGATGAACCTTCCCATCATTCAAACTCATCTTAGTTGATAAATATTGTATTGCAATTGTGGATTTTTAGTTTCAAAGTATTTCAAATTCATAGAGAGTTCTGAATGTATATGGCAGTATATGTAGGCAAGAAAAGAGAATGGTTACAAGAAACCATCTTTACATGGAACCCTAGAGACAGGTTAAACCTAGGATACAAGCTTTTCCTTAATTTAAGGTGATTTACATCAAATCTAAAACAAAGAAGTAATCAGTAAGTTAAGTGCCTTGAATCAAGGAAGAGGGAAAGCTTGAAAGCAAAAAAGTAACAAAACTGGCGGTGGTTGACTTTGTGTATCCATGATTACTTGGAGACTTGTGATACGAGGTGACTGCTAGGGTTTAAAGACTGGTTCCAGTTTAGAGACTAGTTCCAACACTTCCCCTCAAGCTGAATCGTGAAGTGTAGCCGAGCCAAGCTTGCTCAGAAGCCAGCGAAACTAATGAGAGGGTAGAGCCTTGGTGAACAAGTCAGCCAATTGATCATGGCTCCGAGTGAATTGAGTTTGAATGACTTGTGTCTGAACTTGAGCTCGAATGAAATGGCAATCCACCTTGATATGTTTTGTTCTCTCATGGAAAACAGGATTATCTGCAATGTGCATGGCGGCCTGGTTATCACACAAGAGAGACATAGGAGCTGGATGTGGAAACCCTAAATCTAAAACAAGGCTTTTGAACCAAATTAATTCACACGCAGTAGCTGCCATTGCTCGATACTCCGCTTCAGCACTAGATCGAGCAATTACGTGTTGTTTCTTACTCTTCCATGTCACAAGGTTTCCTCCAACAAAAGTGCAATAACCAGTGGTAGATTTTCTATCAATTGTACTACCTGCCCAGTCTGCATATGTGTAGGCACTGATTTCCGTGGACTGATTGTTTGACATAAGAATGCCTCTGTTTAGTGAACCTTTGAGATAACGCATAATCCATTTGACAAGTTGAAGATATTGCATTGTAGGAGCATGCATAAATTGGCTGACCAAGCTAACAACATGAGTGATGTTTGGGCGTGTGATAGTGAGATAGATAAGCTTGCCTACTAATGCGAATTTACTTAACACACAAATTAAACCCTCTTGTATCAATTGTAGTAAAGAATGTAAGTAGGGATCGTTCTGGACCGGGGATTAGGAGGGCTTGCTAATAACCTCTAAACTGACTTAAAAACATATAAACAAAGTTAAAAACACTAAACTAGACTAAAAGAATTCAAAACAAACTCAAAGAACTCAAAGCAAGCTAAAAACACTCAAATCTGCCTAAAAACACAAACTGGGCAGATTTGGACTCTAAACACACTTTTGGACGAATTTTGGTTTCAACTTGGTTCGAAATACTTAAAAGTACAAACTAAATCAGTTTCTAACTAATATGACTCAACAAGGTAAATGGGGTTTTGGTTTTGATGAATTTGAAAACAAAACAAGTAAATTAAAGAACTAATGAAATCTGCACGAATTTGAGTAAATTGAATGGATGGAAGGCTAGTTAGGAAGTTCTTCTCCACACATGACACACTTGCAAACAAAACGATTTCCAGTTGCTTTTCAATAAACTACGAATTCTCAACACCCCAGATTAACTGTGAATTGCACTAATTAACCCTCAGATTTTCCTAATTTCATTGAATTGGATGATTGCATACAACAACCCAAAACATTCTCCACAGGTTCCCTACATGAATTGCATAATAGAGATACAAGCAAGAATCATTAAGTTCTATGAAAATCATAAGCATTAACGAGACACTTGTAACTATGAATTGCATGAAACTTATGCCAAGAATTTACTTAACACGGTTGTGACGAGCAACCTTCACTACTTGTGAATATAAGTTCATAACGATTAGGTGAAACTCTCTTATATCCTAGCATCAGATTTAGGCATGAAAATTAATCGTGCACTCTCAACCAACATACACAAATCAGTTTTAATTCAAATGGATAAGTAAATTGAAATCACAATTTATGAATCACAACTGAAAGTAATCAAATCATATTGCAAGCATGAACATGGTTTTGAATTCCCCCTAGCTAAGGGGGGTTTAGTTCCTCATACTCACAAAGCAAAGATAAACAAATTTAGACATTGAAAACAAAAGAATGAAAACACCTAAAAACGCTTCAACAATCTAACTTGAATGGCAAACACGTCCAAGGTCCTCCTTCTTCTCTTTGTTGCGACACAATGTGTGGTTTGATGGATGCGTATGGATATATGGAAAGGAATGACTGAATGTGTTTAGGTTGGATGGAGGTCACGGCAAGGAAAAGGAAATGAAGGTGCATGGAATTGTGTTTTTATTGTGGGAATATGTAGAATGGTTAAGAAGAAAAGACTCTGCCTTGCGGCAGAATGTGTCTTCCTCCATTCTCCTTAAACTGTCTGTGTGAATGTGTCTTTGGATGGATCTCCCCCCTGGTATGGTGAAGGATGGATGTATTTATAGGCTAGGGAGAAGACCACCATCTAATTAAGGTGATAGTGGTGTATGTTGTGGTAATGAGTGGATGTAATGGGTGTAGTGGGTGAATGTTTGGTAATGAGTGTAGTGGATGGATGTTTGGTAATGAATGGATGTAATGGGTGTAGTGGGTGAGTGTTTGGTAATGAGTGGATGTAATTGGTGTAGTGGATGGATGTTTGGTAATGAGTGGATGTAATAGGTGTAGTGGATGGATGTTTGTAGTTGTAGGTCAACACACTTGCACACACACATGCTGATTTCTAGCCTTTAAATCCTCAAAAACGTCCATCCTCATGTCTCCATGCTTGCACTATCCAATCTTGGCCCAAAAATGCTCCAAAATGCTCTAAATAGCACTTTGTTGCTAACTTTGTTATTTGAACCTACAAACACACGAAAATAGCTTAAAGTACTAAAATAACTAGAATTAAACTAAGTAAATGCCAAGAAACAAGCTAATTAAGTTGCATAAATATGCTCCTATCACCTACTAACCTTTGGTAGTAGCTTATATTGGTGAGAGGGTCTCCGGTCAAGTCGGGCTTCATTTTGCTGTCAATAGGTGTGAGGGCAGGCTTGCAATCAGTGAGATTAGCCTCAGTGAGTAAATCAACCACGTACTTTCGTTGACTAAGAAACAACCCTTTTTGAGAGGTGGCCATCTCAATTCCAAGAAAGTACTTTAATCTCCTAAGATCTTTGATAGCAAATGTGTGGTGTAAGGAATGTTTTAAGACTTTAATTTCATTCTCGTTGCCACCAGTGATGATCAGATCATCGACATAAATAAGAATTACAAGCTTACCACTGCATCCATTTCGAATGAATAAGGAGGAATCATCATTGCTTTTGATGAATCCTGCCTTCTCTAAGACAGAACTTAGCTTGGCATACCATGCCTCGGGGATTGCTTTAATCCATAGATTGCCTTGTGTAGCTTACAAACCATTCATTTGTCCACCTAAATATAACCTGGTGGAGGTTGCATGTAGACTTCTTCTTGAAGTTCTCCATGAAGAAAGGCATTTTTAACATCCATTTGGTACAAAGACCAACCACAATTGACTGTCATAGAGAGCAATACCTTAACGGTGTTCATCTTAGCTACTGGGTCAAAAGTTTCCCTGTAATCAACTCCAAATGTCTGAGTGAAGCCACGAGCTACAAGTCTGGCTTTGTGTCTCTCTATTGAACCATTTGCCTTGAGCTTTGTTTTGTAAACCCACCTACTTCTAACGACATTCTTTCCTAGAGGCAACTTGACAATGCTCCAGGTATTATTATCTTCCAATGCATTTAGCTCTTCAACCATAGCGAGTTTCCAATAGGGCCAGGAAGACGTTTCTTGAAATGTTCTTAGTTCAGCAATCTTAGAAACTTCAGTGAGAAAGGCACGGTGAGAAGATGAATACTTCGAGTACTGTGGTGCATCAGTGATAGGGTACCTTGAGGCATAAGTGACATAATCCAAGAGCCTTGTTGGAGGTTTTCTTGTACAAGAAGGATTTCTTCGTACTTCTTGGGTTGACTGTGATGGTTGTGCACTGTCAACTTGATCTTCAGATCCATGCTCAATATCCCTGGGTGAAAGGACCTGTGAATTTGAAGAATTTGTGACTTGGTGTATTTCCTCATCACCTTGAGTGTTATGCACTGCTGAAACATCATCACCATGCTTTATGCACATAGGTAGTGGAAACAAATCCTGTAGAGACTCCCCCTCATAAGAAGTATGCCTTCTTGGTTGAAAGAAAAGGGTGTCTTCATCAAATAAGGCATCCATGGAGACAATACATTTGTTGGCGCGAGGATTAAAGCATTTATAACCCTTATGTGTTGGTGACCACCCTACATACACACATTTTTCAGCCCTAGCATCCAATTTGTCATGGTGTTGATGTTGTATATGAACAAAAAATGAGCAACCAAACACTTTCAAGTGAGACAGATTGATAGATCTATTTTCTAGAGTTTCAAAGAGAGATTTAAACTCTAAGACCCAACTTGGGAGTCGGTTGATGAGGTATGTAGCTGTTAGAAATGCATAGGACCAAAACTTCTTGGGAACATTCATATGTAGCATCAATGCACGAGTTTTTTCAAGTAGATCTCGGTTCTTTCGCTCAGCAATCCCATTTTGTTGTTGGGTTCCCACACAACTGGTTGATGCACAATTCCTCGTGAACTCAAGTATTGAACCATGGTGTTGGATAAAAACTTGGTACCATTATCTGACCTTAATGTTTTTATAGTTGAATGGAATTGATTTAACACAAGTGCATGAAAGTCTTGAAAGATAGTTGGAACTTCACTTTTAGCCTTCATGAGATAAAGAAAAGTTGCACGAGTGTAATCATCAACGAAAATGACAAAATATTTGTAACCTTCCATTGATTCAATAGTAGGACCCCATACATAGGTGTGAACAAGTTCAAAAGGTATACTAGACCTAGACATTGAGGTTCCAAAAGGTAACCTAGCAAACTTTGAGAAATGACAAGTATCATACTTAATCAATGGGTGACAAAACTTGGGAAATAGTTTTTACAAAACAACTTCGGATGGATGTGCTAGCCTTTGGTGCCAAAGTTGTTGATCTTTGGAAGAGCTTGGTTGAACTTGAAGGGCTGTTGATAAAGGAGGCTTCGTGAAAAAATAATAAGGGTGAAAGCATCCTGAAAAATTACATTTGTGGGTGAGAATATGGCTAGGCAGTTTAGAGTGTTTGTGAGCTGTCATACTGACATTAATTGAAATGGAAAAGATGGTACGTATAAGGTAGTAGACTCTATGGTATTTGAGACTAAACCTATTTTTCCCTTTCCCATGACCAAGACATTTTTTCCATTTGCAACTGACACATAGGATGGTTTTGACAAGGCTTGGAAATCATGTAGATTTGAGGCTTTATTTGTCATGTGATTAGAGGCACCCGAGTCAATTATCCTACATTCATGATTAATACTAGTTTGTAAAGCAGTTGAGAATGCTTTGAAGATACCTGGAGCTATGTCTCATGGAACATGATCATGATCAGCTAGAAACCCTGCAAAGTGTCCAAGAAGTGCAGTGTGATTGTTCCCTTCACCCTTTGTTGTCTGTGCAGCTTCTCCATGATTTTTAGTTTGCAAGTAGGCTGCAAACTCATTGATAAGAGTCACAGGATTGGCTGTGAAGTCCATCGAGCCATGAGTGAGAGAGCTGGTAGCATTGTTGGCAAAATTTTGAGCTTTGAAAAGAACCATTGATGGAGATTTTGGAGCCATTGTCTTGTTGTCTTGAAATTGGGCTTAAGCTTAAGATGTAACTCCCAACATCTCTCTTCCGTGTGACCAGTATCATTGCAGTACTTACACTTAAGATGTGGATTCTTTCCTTTGTATGCCTTGGAATCATGACTCCTATGGTTTGCAGCAAATCGTCGTGTATCTGATAACTTGAGATTAGACTCTATATCCATCATCCTCCTTCTTGCATTTTCACGTTGTACCGTAGCACAAATCGTCTTGAATGGTGGTAGCTCCATATTCATTAATATGTGACTCCTCAGATCCTCATATTCTGAGCTGAGACTTGCAAGCACTTGATAGATCTTATCCTCCTTAGCCCTTTTGAGAAGAATAGTAGAGTCCGTGGTATGAGGGAGGTATACATCCAACTCATTCCACATAGTCTTTAGACTGCCAAGATGTTGAACAAAGGACTTCTTTTCTTGCTGAAGACACGCGATATCCTTTTTCAACTGGAATACCGTTTCAGCAAGGACATAACAAACTGATCATTGCACAACCATGCTTCATAGGCCTGAGAAGAGGGGTCTGGAGTTTCGACACTTCCATTGATGAACCCTAACTTTCCCTTTCATCCTAGAGCAAGTGCCCTAGACCAAGGAAGGTAGTTAAGATCATTTAGCAACACGGAGCATAAACGCTAGTTGGTATTGACTTCAAAATCTAAGAAACTCGACGGAGCTACCTGTGAGCTTTCTCCCTCAAGATTAACTGAGCTTTCCTCAGCCATTACCAAAGCTCACAAGAATAGTAGCGAAAGCTAAATGGGCAGAGACAGGTCAATGATGACACTGCTCTGATACCATGTGGATTTTTAGTTTCAAAGTATTTCAAATTCATAGAGAGTTCTGAATGTACATGGCAGTATATGTAGGCAGAAAAGAGAATGGTTACAAGCAACCATCTTTACATGGCACCCTAGAGACCGGTTGAACCTAGGATACAAGCTTTTCCTTAATTTAAGGTGATTTACATCAAATCTAAGACAAAGAAGTAATCAGCAAGTTAAGTGCCTTGAATCAAGGAAAAGGGAAAGCTGGAAAGCAAAAAAGTAACAAAACTGGCAGTGGTTGACTTTGTGTATCCATGATTACTTGGATACTTATGATACGAGGTGACTGCTAGGGTTTAAAGACTAGATCCAGTTTAGAGACTGGTTCCAACAACAATTTGTTCAAAATTTAAAAGAGAAGAAACAATTCAAATAATAATCAAATAATGAGTTAATAAAATACTCATTATAATCCCAATCCATGAAGTCAAGTAGTGGAATTAAAAGTAGCCCAAATACTAGTAGTCCCCTTGGACAAACTGCAAGAGTGCAGAAAGAACATTTTTAGTCACATATACACCAGTACCAACCCATTCTACAATTTACATTTTCTGCCAAATACAAATTTAAGGTCAGTTTGGTGTCCTATTAAAAAAATTCATTATTTCTTAAGAACATCTCCTGAAAACAATTTTCTTTTAAGACTCAAAAATTTGTTTGGTTTGAGATTTAAAATTGTTTTTAAATCTTAAAATTTAAACTGGACAACGAGATCCAAAGAGAGGGGGGGTCGGACAAGAGAGAGAAAGAGGAGAGAGGAGGAAAGAAAGAATGATAGAATCAGAAGAGATAGAAAGAAGAGAGAAGATCCACGGAGATAGAGAAGGAGGAGAGAGAAAGAAGAAACAAAAGAGAATGAAGAGAGCGGATTGGAGGAGAGAAAATCGAAGTGAGTGGGGCGGACATAGAGAAGAAATGAGTGGGCCTTTAAGTTAAAAAACTCAAAATTTTCATTTTGGTGTTTTTAGAGAATATGTTATTTCTTAAGTTAGTCTTGAATTCAATTTTTGAAGATAGTCCTACAAAATAAGTTTTTAAGGTCTAAAACTTAAAAAATGTTTTTGGAGTTTGAAAAATTAGATTTAAGTAGAGTACTGAACAAACCCTTACATTTTAATCAGATTATAAGGCACAAGTAAACAAACCAAATCCTCCCCCCCCCCTCTCTTTTTTCGTCTTAGCAATATTCTAATCTAACATAAAATGCACGGAGGGGTATTTGTGGTGGGTGTAGAGGAGGAAGCACACTGCTCTATCCAATTTGGTAACGCTCGAGTCTGCTACAGACCAACACATTTTACGTTTGCTGCTAAACTCAACTTGGGAAAGCATGCATTTTAGTCAGATTCTGCAGAATAAATTATGACCCTCAGGAAGGTGCAAGCCAAAAATATTTCCAATAAAATCATTCCTCAAAGCTAAAAAAAGATGACTACCATTTGAAGTAGAAAGAAACGTACCTCTTTGGCTCAAGTGAGTCACTCACTCTTGTTGCTTTGGCTCTGCAGATTGCAGGTGTTTCTTTTATAGGCACGAGTTGAAACAATGAGTTAATACATAACGATAAGATGGGATCAATTGAGGTGGCAAGCTCCAACTGCTGTGCTACAATTGTACATGAGCATGTCAGGCTGTCACATTAATTTTTAATTTAATTTTCATTTTTTTAGTAATTTGTATGAAAGGAGATCACCGCTGTCGTAATGTTCCATTCCAATAATAGCAAAATATTATTGGCTCATCAATTCCAAAGATCTTCCGTTTTCCAAAAAAAGATCTTCCGGAAATTGCATGGCCACTTGGCCAGCATTGAAAGAGAATTTTGTTCTGGTCGTGTTCTTGAGATGTATTGGCAAATCAAGCTAAAACCCAACGACACAAAGTCACCTCCCCTCTTCTTGTACTTCCCTTTAAATAAAACATTACAAACAGATCTCTCTAACGATCTTGTTACTATATATACTCATCAAATAATAACTTTAAAAGAGTAAAAGTACAAAAGTTAGATACAAGATTGACCGTAGTTATGTTTTAAAAGTACAAAAATCATCAACTACTGTGTTGATTTTTTTTAATTTAATTTTTTGAGCTAAAATAGTCTCTTTGATTGACATAACTTCTTAATTTGGTTCTTAAGATTTGAAATCGATAGAAGTGATCCATGAGTTTGTCTGTTATCAATCATTTTAGTCATTCTGTGAAAGATTTTGTTGCACATAATCGACAATCGCAAAAAATCACCACCACCTCTGCTACCACAACATTTTCATGCCCATCACTCCCGCTCCCGCAACAATCATGGTTGCCACCACCATCACTACCACCACCACCACAATCACTAGCACTTTTCACTACCACATTTGTTGTATACCACTTCTCATTTGTAGATTGATAATTCTAAACTTGTATATAAATTCCATTAAGTTTTTAGGTTACATACCCAAATAAGAAACTTTGTATGTTACAAAAAATTAAATTCCATTATTTTGAAATTCTTTAATACTCTTAATAGGTTTTAGACTTTAGGTTACAATTGGACTTCAAAGCAAGAAACTAAAACCTCCTCAAATAGGAAAAAACCACGGATAATGACTAGTCCCTCCACACGAAATGATGTACTCGAAGCCACGGAAAAAGACTACCACTCAGTTGCGTATGCCCACATAGCTAGATTGGTCACTCTCACGCTCACCCATATCCTAGAGACCGGTCGTCTTCCTCTAAAGCCAACTGTTCCACGCTTAGAACGTGAGCTGACTTGAAAACAATCTTCACGTCTATGATTCCACCATACTATTATGACCCTAAGATATTTGGTATTCTTGGAAATAACTTTGTTAATGCTTCCAAAAACTACCATGAACATCTTACCTCAATGTTTTATTGGTGAGAAGGTGTTCCACATCAAATCAAATCAAATCATTGTTCTAAAGATCACCGCCTAGCACAGCTTAGGTCTCCACTAGGCATTAGACTGTTAGTCACTATCCCGATTAATTCCTAGGTGTTTGAAAATTAAGAAAAATGTGCCTAGACCTCTTTAGGCGTCAACTAGGCGACCGCTTAGCTTACCTAGACTCGCCCAGGCACCCGTCTAGGTCGGGACTCTTACTTAGACAAAAACTCAATAAATTTCATTTGGATTTTATTTTTGTTCAATAAATTGTAAGAGACTTGTTAATACTTGAATAAACATTCATTATATGTTTGTTCCCCATATTTTCAAGGGAACTATCCCAAAATGGGATAATTTCTTAATCTTAGGACAGAAATAGGACAAACCGACCATGCACACCATGCACAAAACTGAAATTACACAAATACCCACATATAAATACTAAAAATCATTAGCCCATTGCATCAGTGTTCTCATTTGGAAAAGAGGGCTGTCGAGATAGCTCTGAGTTTATAGGTTGAGCTCCGATTTTGAAAAGAGGGAAGTCTAAAGAGAGGCAAGAAGAGTGCGCTGGGTTTTGTACCATATTTTCTGTTATGGCCGGAAAGTTCCATTTTTTCTTGCGACTAAAGCTTCAACTGGCATAGTAAGGTAGTGTGTTTAGTTTCAAGTTCTTTCATCAATGATTTATGGAATAAATAGGTTGTTTATCGGATGAATTAATATTTAGAAGTTAATTAAGGTTTGTGTTTCATTCTGGGGTGTATGAGTTGTGAAATAAATTTCAAGTTTTGACGTGCTAGAAAACTAGGATGGAACAATTTATGGTTCAAGTGTCACGTCCCAATCCCAAGATATGTCCACGATCGACACGTGACGTCATCAATCCTTGTTTATTTATCATGTCTTGCCCCCAAGATAAAATAAAAAAAAATCATCAATGATTCAACACATAGTAACTTTCTTTTATTTCATGGTTGCATCTAACCTTTGTGTTAGACTGCCTACGTACCCTAAATAAGGGTTAAGCCATTCGCAGTTCACCTGTTGTTAAACTCTAAACTTTTCTCAATATACTTCCTAGCAGAACACAAATAGTACCACATTATATAACAATTATATACTAACCGAGATTTGTCATTTGTCATTCACTTATATCACATGCTTTTCCAACACCAATCCATAAACATGTCCATCAATCAATTCATGAATCAAAGATGCACGATGTTATCATTTAACTATGTTAATCAATCAATGAGATAACATATCATTTCAAGAGTTTAATAAAGGAACTCCACATAATTTCCTACTTGGATTATGAGAAATAACATGGTAAATCTAATTCATACTCGCAATGTCTACCATGGGTAATTCCCATTCACTTGAATATAGGGGTTTGTACTAACCTTATGGCAATAAGCAAGAGTAGGGATTCCGGACCACTCAACGGAATCCAACTAAAATATGATCACCAATCGAAATGTATTAAGTACAACTAATTCTCATAACCCTAAGTAGGCAGTGATAGCATAATCACCCCTAGAATACGTATGGTCACCCATTGAGGATATACCAAGCAAAACCATAGGCATACTCTAAGCGTGCCAGTGATCACCCATCGCTGATATATCAAGCATGATCACCCCTGAAATATGCATGGTCCCCCATCGCGAATATACCAAGCAGGACCACATCCTAACTCTAGCTAGTGATCACCTGTCGTGGATATACCAAGCATGATCACTCCTAGTCCTAGAATGCGTATGGTCTCCCATTGCGGATAAACCAAGCAGAACCATATGCATAGTCTAATAACGTAGGCAGTGATCACCCATCGTAGATATACCAAGCATGACCACTCCTAACATATGTACAGTCCCTCATCACGGATATACCAAGCAGGACTGTATCCTATAGCTCTAGGTAGTGTTCACTTATCGTGGATATACCAAGAACGATCACTCCTAGAATGCATATGGTCTCCCGTTGCGGATATATCAAGCAGAACCATATGCATAGTCTAATTGTGCAGGCGATGATCACCCATCGCGAATATACCAAGTAGGACCATTCATGTACCACTATTACATGGTGCAATCTATTCAACACGCAACCTACCCCTACCTCAACCCCTATGATTTACAACGTAAGCACCTGCACTATCAACTTCTCATGATCACTAACTATCTTGTCATACAAGCATATAAGTTCTACATAATACTCTAATAAGATTTTAGGCTCGCATTTCTACATTAGCAATCGTATATTTCATTCATATTATCTAAAAGTTCAATAAACATGTATAACACAATAAGGTGCCACTTGCACGTAAATCAAGGTGCACATCACCTGGGATAACTCGTTAACTAAGATAGGCTCGCTAGGCTCCACTACGTATCTAGTAATACTACTTTTAGTACTGAAGAACGCTTCAAAACATCTTGACCAAATCAACCCTTGTAATCTAATCAGGAATATCCGTCTACCAGATTTCCGATTCATAAGTTCCTAAAGTTCTTAAATATTACATACAAGAACATACTAGAGTTTGGTGATAATCCAACAGCCGAATCATCATTCGCTACAATGGTCAAGTGGTCTTCCTTACTAAAACTAGGTTCAAATGACATAATTTCACTAATCGGGTGTCAACTATGGAACCGAGGTATCAAATGTAGCCTAGAAGGATCAAGTGGCTCCTCACGCAGCAGCAGGCGGCCCCGACTCGCCGGAAAATTCTCCAAACTCTAAAAATTCCCAAATTATACCAAAATGAAGATTGTGAAGAGATGAGTAAGTTTTATACATGCGTTGAGTTCCAACTCAGCCTGGAAGTGGCCTGAAATTCCTATGAACCGTCGGAAACCCTAAAATGGGTGACCCTCGATTTGTTCTCTCCGGTGCTCCGCCACCCCTAAACTTGTTTAAGGTTTGTTCCTGGCCTCAAAAGGAGTGGTTTGATGGTGGTGGTGGTCGACTTAGCTTTCAAGATCGGCATATCTCTGCTGTGGTACCCGTAAAGTCTCTTCGATGGTCAAGTTCTTATAAAACTCTTATAACTCAAGCATTAGGCAAGATAGCGAAGTATGCATTATGAAAGCATTACCCTAAATGAACCCTTGATGGGTTATTTATACTAATTGGGATAAGGTCCTTTTAGGATATAAAATCCATATTAAACTGGGAGAAACTCAAAGGATATGTAAATAAGATATTGCTTCTTTTAGGATTGTGATTACTTGCGGTGCATGCTAATCCCTAGATTGTAGGAATCTCCAAGAATATAGGAAACCAATCTGAACCCCAGTTGGATCAGGTTTCCATGTTTTGCAGAACAAGCATGATCGATCTCAGCTTACCATTTCAAAGCCCAACAAGGTGTGGTGGCACAGTTTTTCCGTTTAGATGGCTTAGTCCGATTCGAAGCTGTTGAGTCCATAATTAGATTTATGTGGCATGGGCATTCCAATCCTCCTCACTCCGACTTAGAAAATTTCATGAGCCCCTCAAATTCCCCTAAATATGCTTCAGAAAGGGTGTTCCCGTTAATGATGAATAGTTAAAGATGTCTTTACGTGAAAATCAGAATTACCGTTCCGAATTCTGTTACATTTGTCAATTCTATTATGTTACTATTATGTTACCAATGTAAGTTAGTGGAAACGTTATGGATTCAAGTGTGTGACCTTGAAAGTCATGTCATTAAGACAATGATGATAATGGGCTGATGGAAATCCTTCAGCCAACACCATATCGGTGATTAGGAATTCACGGTTGTTTGTTCTTCTTTGCAAGTGGCCGATCAAGCACTTGTCTTATGACGGTGGTGCTTGAATTTGGTTTCAACACTATATGTATATAAGCAGCCTGAGTTTGATATCTATAACACTACTGCTACACTAGTGTGAGTTTCATAACTGTGATAGTCATACTTTAGAACCTACTAAATATAAGTATCACACTCATGAGTTTTATATATTGGTATTACACTTAAATTTTTCGGCCCAATGTAGGACTGTGATTCCTTTATAGCTCAATATATATATTTTTGCAATATAAGCTCAACATATTAGTATCACACTCATCTTTCTCTGTCTACTACGATATTGTCCTTCTTTTATCATTTGCTTAAACAAAAGGAGGTGGATTGTCTGACCTCCCATTTTCATACTCTTCCCATCCCCTCTGTTTGTGTAATCATGGTTAAGCCACGTCAATATTTTATATTGATTTTTTTATAAAAATAATAAAACAAAAAGTAATAAGAATATAAAATGTTGACGTGGCTTAACCGTGACCACACAAAATAAAAATGGATGAGAAAAGTATGAAAATGAAAGGGCAGACAATCAAACTCTTAAAAAAAACAGGTGAAGTTGCTATTAAAATTGTCCATGAAAAAGCTCTGTAGCGTACCCAACCAAATTATTATTATTATTATTATTTTTATTTTTATGTTATAGCATTAATTAAGAAAAACAAAGTAAAGATAAAGGAGAAAAAAATAAATTGAGAAAAAGCTTAGGGTGTTTGTGGAAATAAATAAATGAAAGGAATTGCAGAGAGGATAATAACCGATTCACCCTCCAGCATTCACAATTCCGAGACGATCGAGTCGAGCAAGAGCAACTGAACAGAACCCAAACGTCGTCGTATCCTGGAGCTGGATAAAGCTTAGCAGCAAAATCGCAAGGGCAGCGACAAAATTCGAACAGTCGATAGAAAGAAGAAGGAAGGAAGGAAGAAGAAGATGATGACGCCAGTGTGCCCATTCGCGAAAGCCGGTCGGCCATCAGAGCCAAGCAAGAAAGAGACCTCAGCTGACACCGCTACAATTCCCCCAAAATGCCCCTTGGGTTACGATTCTCAGACCTTCAAGCTTGGCCCTCTCAGCTGTATGATTTGCCACGCCCTTATGTTCGACTCTGCCAAATGCGTCCCTTGTTCTCACTCCTTCTGCCAGTAAGTCGGATGATTTTCTTTGAAATTTTTGTCGTGTTTTGTATTGGGTTTCTTTTAATTTTCAATTTAATCACTTGTTTCCATCGAATTGGGTTGGTTCCTTTGAATTTTGAATCATGCTTTTTGTATTGGGTTTCTTTTGTTTTTCAATTTAATTACTTGTTTCATCGAATTGGATCAGTTCCCTTGAACATTTCAACATACTTTTGTCTTGGGTTCCTTTTGTTTTTCAATTTAATTACTTGTTTTATTGGATTGGGTTTGGTTCCTATTAATTGTGTAGATTTTGTTTTAATTTATTCTATTTTAATTTCCTGTTTTGTTTCAATTGCGTTGTTGTTTTAGAGCTTGTATATCAAGGTTCAAGGATTGTCCTTTGTGTGGAGCTGACATTGAGAAGATTGAAGCCGACTCGAATCTTCAGGGTTTGGTGGATCGCTTCATTGAAGGCCATGCCCGAATCAAGAGGTCTCATAATGCAGAGGATAATCAGGATTCAACAAATGACAGTAACAAGAATGAGGATAAGAATAACAAGAGAGTTATATACGAAGACGTGTCTTTGGAGAGAGGGGCTTTCTTGGTGCAACAGGCCATGAGGGTGAGTTTGTTTCGCCTGTGGTTTGATTTCTTGGTGTTGCATTCTCTTTCTTGCTTTGCCGTGTTCAATTTTGGTGCTGTTATATCTTGTCTAATGTGCAGGCATTCCGAGCCCAGAATATAGAAAGTGCCAAATCTAGACTTAGTCTTTGTGCAGAAGACATCAGAGGTCAGTTAGAAACGATGGGTAACACATCAGAGTTGTGTTCTCAGCTTGGAGCGGTTCTCGGGATGCTTGGCGACTGCTGGTTTGTCCTCTCTCTCCACACTCTTTATGTATCCACGCAATGAATGTTTGTAAGCAACTAAGCATGTATTGTGTGTATGATGGTATTTTTTAGCTTGACATGTTTTATGTTTGCTGGATAACAGTATGGCAAGAGAACATTGTTATAGGGGCATTTTATGAATCAGACTTATTTACCTAATGGTATGCATTTAGATGGTTAACACAATCATGTTAGCGAAAGATGGTGTATGTTAGCCTATACCTGAATAGTTCAACTGTAATGTTGTTGGTACATGATCGTAGAATGAATAGCAGATATGTCCAGTGGTTACTAGCACTAGCTAAGCACATTACCTTTATCCAGTATATTGGTTCTGAAGCATACCAAAGTGATGGAGAAACCCTTACAGGATTAGATTTTGAACCTAGAGTGCTTATGGACTGTGAGTTTTCATAGTTTTACTTTTCAAACTGTTTCTCTAGGTCAAAATTTTTCCGATTTCTCTCTTCGCCTCACCACCAAAAAACTTCTGTGTTCATATATCTGTCTAGGTTGTAATGAAACAGTAAAACTGTGATTTACACAGAGACCACAAATATTGGTTTCATCAAATTTGGCCATCCAACACTTGTATAAAGTTTTGTTCATGGAATATAGATACTAGCTACCTCATATCACCAATATTGGATGGAATATAAACTTTATACGTCTAGTTGTATAATTTGATTAATAGAACACAAGTGGTCATTCGTTTTACTGATTACATGTCACATAAAGATGAAGACACAATGCGATTCATTCTCTTATAGGAGATTTTGAAAATTCAATGCAAGATAATATTTAGATTATCTGAGTCTTCTCAAGAAATTCACGCATCTGAGAGATCACCTTATAAAATTCTCATCTTCCCGTCCCTCATGCTTTTTTTTCTTTTTCCTTCTTAACTTGATTTTTTAGGATTAATCCTTAGATAATACATAGTGAAAGACCATTGAACCCTTTTTTCCTCAATTCTAGTTGCTGTAATGGGTGGCTTGGATTTTTTGTTTATTTTTAAATAAATAGTTTATTGAAAAAGGAAGAATACAAGTTAAGTAAAGGTGGAAACTATGCTAACAATACAATGTTAAAGAAAACTCAACGCATCATGAAAGAACTTGGTCCTAAACAACACTCCTTCAATTGATGATGAGGCGAAATACCAGAATAGAGGAAACATTTATTTTTTATTTTTGAATTCTTCTTTGGTTGGGTAGGAAAAAAGTGGAAGAACTAAATTTAAAAACTTGTCTTGGTTTGGATAGTAGTGTATGCATGCAACTAAAGATGGTGGTCGGTGGTTGACAGTGTCAGCTTTTTGAGAGCAAGTTTAGTGGCTGGAATTTGGCAAGTTAATGACAGCTGATAGATTGCAGTGCGAAAATGTGTAATGGATTCAAAGGCTTGTTGGTGGTTTGCTTCTATGGAATGGTGATGATTTAGTGGTATGGTGATGGCAGACCAAAATAGGTTAAGGATGCTAATACCCAACAACAACAACAACAACAACAACAAAGCCTTTTCCCACTAAGTGGGGTCGGCTATATGAATCCTAGAACGCCATTGCGCTCGGTTTTGTGTCATGTCCTCCGTTAGATCCAAGTACTCTAAGTCTTTTCTTAGAGTCTCTTCCAAAGTTTTCCTAGGTCTTCCTCTACCCCTTCGGCCCTGAACCTCTGTCTCGTAGTCACATCTTCGAACCGGAGCGTCAGTCGGCCTTCTTTGCACATGTCCAAATCACCGGAGCCGATTTTCTCTCATCTTTCCTACAATTTCGGCTACTCCTACTTTACCTCGGATATCCTCATTCCCAATCTTATCCTTTCTCGTGTGCCCACACATCCCACAAAGCATCCTCATCTCCGCTACACTCATTTTGTGTACGTGTTGATGCTTCACCGCCCAACATTCTGTGCCATACAACATCGCTGGCCTTATTGCTGTCCTATAAAATTTTCCCTTGAGCTTCAGTGGCCTACGACGGTCACACAGCACGCTGGATGCACTCTTACACTTCATCCATCCAGCTCGTATTCTATGGTTGAGATCTCCATCTAATTCTCCGTTCTCTTGCAAGATAGATCCCAGGTAGCGAAAACGGTCGCTTTTTGTGATCTTCGCTAGATTGCTCCGGTCATTAGTGTGGATAAGTATATAAATGGATAGAGATAGGAAAGCAAACACAAGATGTACGTGGTTCATCCAGATTGGCTACGTCCACGGAATAGAAGAGTTCTCATTAATTGTGAAGGGTTTACACAAGTACATAGGTTCAAGCTCTCCTTTAGTGAGTACAAGTGAATGATTTAGTACAAATGACATTAGGAAATATTGTGGGAGAATGATCTCGTAATCACGAAACTTCTAAGTATCGGAGTGTGGTGTCGTCTTGACTTGCCTTATCTGTCTCATAGGTAGATGTGGCATCTTCTCTGGAAGTACTCTTCCTCCATCCAGGGATGGTATCTTTAACTGGTGGAGATGCACAAGGTAATGTATCAATTTCACTTGAAGCTTACTTGTAGTTTCAAGCTTGGTCAAGCGCGATACAAACCATGTAGTAGGAGTCCCCCAAGTCGCCGAGTTAGGGGGTCTGCTGAAAGAGGTGACAGACAAGGTAAGCAATCAGAGCTCCGACTGATTGTTCACCTTCTCCCCATCTTGCAGCAGCATGAAGGATAAAGAGAAGAAAAATGAGAAGAGATGATATGAGATACTTTTGCTTTTGAAGAAGTAACTTTCCACAGGCTTATTCTTGAACTGAGCTGGAGGGTTTTCTGGTTTCCTCCAGAGTATAAGGCCGACTGAAGAATTTGAGGGTCAAAACAAGTCCATCAAATCTAGAGTACGTTCCACCCTGCTGATATGGGATACTTTTGCTTTTGACAGAGTAATAGATGTATCGGCACGTGTGCTGTTACGCTTGTCTCTACATGCTTCCTTGTATCCTTCGCACTTGCCCTATCTGTTCCTCAAGCAGATGCGGAATCTTCCCTGGAAACATAAGATGTTGAAGATGAGTACTCGAGAGCAATGCCAGGTAAGTAATCAGGTAAGGGGTTCCAGGCAGTCAGTTCCTGGCTGGAAGCTTGATTCCAAGTGCTGACTGATTGCTCTCTTTCTCCTTGTCTTGCAGGTAAAAACAAGGCCAAAGGAAAAGACAGGGAAAAAGCATGATATGGGATACTCTTGCTTTTAACCCTGATGATATGAGATATTCTTGCTCTAGTATAGCTTGTTTGCAGAGGTATTATCGGGGGGAAAGAAAGCTGAATATTTCGAAAGGCTTCGTTGGGAGTGCCCTCTCAGATATGATGAAGGGTTGAGCATTTTTGCAGGTCTGCCTGTCCGTTGGGGATGGAGGTCGACATATATAGGAGTCTCCCTAACAACAAGTAGTAATGCTATTCATTTGCCCTGCTTGGTCATAGCACGGTAGTGGGAGCTGCCAGTTTCACATGTTTTAACTCTGTCAGAGCACTTTGAAAAAGTGGTCTGTGGTATCTGGCTCTCGAGATTCGGAGAACGATGCCTCTTCGATTTTTGAGAAAGCAATCATGCTGGGGGTCTGGCTCTCGAGATTCGGAGAGCAGTGTCTCTTCGATTTTTGAGGAAGTAATCATGTTGGGAGTCTGGCTCTCGAGATTCGGAGGGCGGTGCCTCTTCGATTTTGGAGCAAGCAATCCTGTTGGGAGTGTTGTCTCGAATGTGAGTAAAGGTTGGGCATGTTTGCTAGTCTACCTTGCCCCGAAGCACAAAGGTTGACACACAGGGACTTTCCAATTATCTAGCAATGGTACTGTTCCTTTACCCTCTCTTCGCTTTTGAGAAAGTAGTCATGTTGGGAGTCTGGCTCTCGAGATTCGGAGGACGGTGCCTCTTCGATTTTGGAGCAAGCAATCTTGTTGGGAGTGTTTTCTCGAATGTGAGTAAAGGTTGGGCATGTTTGCTAGTCTACCTTGCCACGAAGCACAGAGGTTGACACACAGGGACTTTCCAATTATCCAGCAATGGTACTGTTCCTTTACCCTCTCTTCGATTTTTAAGAAAGTAGTCATGTTGGGAGTCTGGCTCTCGAGATTCGGAGGACGGTGCCTCTTCGATTTTGGAGCAAGCAATTTTATTGGGAGTGTTTTCTCGAATGTGAGTAAAGGTTGGGCATGTTTGCTAGTCTACCTTGCCACGAAGCACAGAGGTTGACACACAGGGACTTTCCAATTATCCAGCAGTGGTACTGTTCCTTTACCCTTGTGGGTAATAATATGGTAGCTAGACCTTCAAAATTTATGGGTCTAAACTTTGTTAGTGCTGTTTCTTTGCTATTCTTTTACCCTTCTTGGTCAGAGCGATGTAGTGGGAGCTGCAAGCTTCACGTGCTCAACTTTGGCAGAGAACTTTGGCAAAGTTATCTGTGGTACCCATGAGCTATTGTTGCGTGTGGGAAGTGGGTGATTGAACAGTAAGATTCATGTGTTTTCTACTTCCCCAGAAGTCTTCGACAGAATGCCCATAATTTCCGCAAAGCTGAGTGTGCGTGTGACAGGTGCTGACAAGGCTGGAAAAGTAGGTGCCTCTTCGATTTCTGAGATCGGCCCTCGTGGTCTCTGGGGAGCCCATCTTTTGAGAAAGCGAGCGCCTCTTCGATTTCTGAGATCGGCCTTCGTGGTCTTTGAGCAGCCCAACTTTTGAGAAAGCAAACGCCTCTTCGATTTCTGAGATCAACCCTCGTGATCTCTAAGCAGCCCAGCTTTTGAGAAAGCAAACGCCTCTTCGATTTCTGAGCAGGCGCCTCTTCGATTTCTGAAGCTCCGTCGAGTGCAGATTTTTATAGGGGCTAGCATTAAGTTCCAAAGCACACTTGAATCTCCACCAGTAGAAGCTTCATTCTTGCACTTCTAAGATCTTGATTTGTCCGACCTCTTCTCTCTTCAACACCTTTGAAAATGTCTGGCCCCTCCGACTGTCGTTTTGACTTGAACCTTGTTGAAGAGGCAGCCCCGCCTTCTCCAGACAACATATGGCGCCCATCCTTCGTCTCCCCTACTGGTCCTCTTACCGTTGGGGATTCCGTGATGAAGAATGATATGACCGCTGCGGTGGTGGCCAGGAACCTTCTCACTCCCAAAGATAACAGACTACTTTCCAAACGGTCTGATGAGTTAACTGTTAAGGATTCGCTGGCTCTCAGTGTTCAGTGTGCAGGTTCTGTGTCTAATATGGCCCAACGCCTATTTGCTCGAACCCGCCAAGTTGAATCATTGGCGGCTGAAGTGATGAGTCTCAAACAGGAGATTAGAGGGCTCAAGCATGAGAATAAACAGTTGCACCGGCTCGCACATGACTATGCTACAAACATGAAGAGGAAGCTTGACCAGATGAAGGAAACTGATGGTCAGGTTTTACTTGATCATCAGAGATTTGTGGGTTTGTTCCAAAGGCATTTATTGCCTTCGTCTTCTGGGGCTGTACCGCGTAATGAAGCTCCGAATGATCAACCTCTGATGCCTCCTTCTAGGGTTCTGTCCAGTACTGAGGCTCCAAATGATCCCCCTCCGGTGCCTTCTCTTTCTGGGGCTCTACCGACTGCTGAGACTTCTCCTAAGCAACCTTTGTGAAGGCTCCCTCTTGTGTGTTTATTTTGACTCATGTATATGTACATATTTGTAGCTTATCGGGGATATCAATAAATAAGCTTTCCTTCATTTCAACGTATTGTGTTAAATACACCAAAGCCTTCTTCGCTAAGTTCTTTGAATTTTCTTTTGTTGAAGCTTGTATGTTGAAGCTTTCTGAGTGGAGCATGTAGGTTGGGGTAGTGTTCCCTTAATTTCCCGAGTGAGGAAAACTTCTCGGTTGGAGACTTGGAAAATCCAAGTCACTGAGTGGGATCGGCTATATGAATCTTAGAACGCCATTGTGCTCGATCCTGAGTCGTGTCCTTCGTTAGATCCAAGTACTCTAAGTCTTTTCTTAGAGTCTCTTCCAAAGTTTTCCTAGGTCTTCCTCTACCCCTTCGGCCCTGAACCTCTGTCCCATAGTCGCATCTTCTAATCGGAGCGTCAGTAGGCCTTCTTTGCACATGTCCAAACCACCGTAACCGATTTTCTCTCATCTTTCCTTCAATTTCGGCTACTCCTACTTTACCCCGGATATCCTCATTCCTAATCTTATCCTTTCTCGTGTGCCCACACATCCAACGAAGCATCCTCATCTCCGCTACACCCATTTTGTGTACGTGTTGATGTTTCACCGCCCAACATTCTGTGCCATACAGCATCGCCGGCCTTATTGCCGTCCTATAAAATTTTCCCTTGAGCTTCAGTGGCATACGGCGGTCACACAACACGCCGGATGCACTCTTCCACTTCATCCATCCAGCTTGTATTCTGTGGTTGAGATCTCCATCTAATTCTCCGTTCTTTTGCAAGATAGATCCTAGGTAACGAAAACGGTCGCTCTTTGGTATTTCTTGATCTCCGATCCTCACCCCTAACTCGTTTTGGCCTCCATTTGCACTGAACTTGCACTCCATATATTCTGTCTTTGATCGGCTTAGGCGAAGACCTTTAGATTCCAACACTTCTCTCCAAAGGTTAAGCTTTGCATTTACCCCTTCCTGAGTTTCATCTATCAACACTATATCGTCTGCGAAAAGCATATACCAAGGAATATCATCTTGAATATGTCCTGTTAACTCATCCATTACCAACGCAAAAAGGTAAGGACTTAAGGATGAGCCTTGATGTAATCCTACAGTTATGGGAAAGCTTTCGGTTTGTCCTTCATGAGTTCTTACGGCAGTCTTTGCTCCTTCATACATATCCTTTATAGCTTGGATATATGCTACTCGTACTCCTTTCTTCTCTAAAATCCTCCAAAGAATGTCTCTTGGGACCCTATCATACGCTTTTTCCAAATCTATAAAGACCATGTGTAAATCCTTTTTCCCATCTCTATATCTTTCCACCAATCTTCGTAAGAGATAGATTGCCTCCATGGTTGAGCGCCCTGGCATGAACCCGAATTGGTTGTCCGAAACCCGTGTCTCTTGCCTCAATCTATGCTCAATGACTCTCTCCCAGAGCTTCATTGTATGACTCATTAGCTTAATACCCCTATAGTTCATGCAATTTTGTACGTCGCCCTTATTCTTGTAGATAGGCACCAAAGTGCTCGTTCGCCACTCATTTGGCATCTTCTTCGTTTTCAAAATCCTATTGAAAAGGTCAGTGAGCCATGTTATACCTGTCTCTCCCAAAAGTTTCCACACTTCGATTGGTATATTGTCTGGGCCTATTGCTTTTTTATGCTTCATCTTCTTCAAAGCTACAACCACTTCTTCCTTCCGGATTCGACGATAAAAAGAGTAGTTTCTACACTCTTCTGAGTTACTCAACTCCCCTAAAGAAGCACTCATTTCATGTCCTTCATTGAAAAGATTATGAAAATAACCTCTCCATCTGTCTTTAACCGCGTTCTCTGTAGCAAGAACCTTTCCATCCTCATCCTTGATGCACCTCACTTGGTTTAGGTCCCTTGTCTTCTTTTCCCTTGCTCTAGATAGTTTATAGATATCCAACTCTCCTTCTTTGGTATCTAGTCGTTTATACATATCGTCGTAAGCCGCTAACTTAGCTTCTCTGACAGCTTTCTTCGCCTCTTGCTTCGCTTTTGGCGAAGAAAGCTGTCAGAGAAGCTAATGAGACAAAAACAAGAGAAAAAGAGAGATGAAGTGTTAGGGTTGACGTCAGTGTCTAAATTCTTAATGGATATGCCAAAGGTTCAAACATTACTACAGCGCCCATGTAAAATCCCATAATAATAAAATTTGTGGATACCCTGATAAAATATATGACATATAATTAAACCCCTACATTATTGTGAGTACATGTAGAGAATAATCAATCTCTCTACTTGTTATTAATGATACAACCTAATATATAAGTTTGCACCTATGCATAAACTACATATAACTGCTTTTTTTTTTTCTCTCCCATCAGTTGGGAGAAAAATGAATTTATTGTTGGAATACCATGCATGGTTGTCATTAAAGTGAAGCTATGGACTTATGACATTGTGGATGTTCAACTCTGCATGCACTGTAAGAAATGATCAGACTGTCAATTAAGATTTGCCTATTTGAGGATAACTAGATTGTTCGTAAGAAGTCAGAGATGAGTTTTGATTCATACCATCTGTGTTTTAAGAATATCTTTAACATTGAGAAAACTGCTTAATGTATTTTCTGCATATGTAGACTCTAGACGGTTACTATATTCATGGCGTAATTCGAGAATGATCCCTGATTTTTTTTACTCGAGTGGATCTCTAATTCTTTTCTTCTTTTTTTTAATTTTTTTTATGCAGTCGGGCTACAGGAGATGCTGGTTCTGCAGTCAGTTACTTTGAAGAGAGTGTTGAGTTTCTTTCAAAACTGCCAAGAAATGATTGGGAGGTTATTACATCCAAACCCTTACTGTAATATCAGCATTATGTCCTACCCGTGCTTTTCCCTGATATGGTTATTTTTCCTTTTTTAATTTTGTAGATAATGCATACACTCTCTATTTCACTTAATAAAATTGGAGATCTCAAATATTATGACGGAGACCTCAAATCTGCACGATCTTACTACTTCCAGTCATTGAATGTTCGACGTGATGCTGTCAAGCATGATCCAAATGTTCCATCCCAGGTCAGCAACTATCTTTTGCTTGTCGTCATTAGGTTTCTTTTGTGACTTACAGTATCAATACGAATGCTATACACTTTTTATTAATGTCATTTAAATGCGCTTGGGAATGTATTGATACTACTTTAGCTCATTGGATGTGTATCTGTTTGGTTGATATTATCTGGAATACTAGTATATGTCACTTGATTATCATAATGGATTGATTTGCTGGGTCTGGTCAATTCAGTTGGTTGTATATTCATATTTAAGCACAATAATTGTTTGGGAAGATATTCATATCTAGATTGTGAGGGTGAATCATTTGATGTTGTAGAGTCTTTTTGAGTAAATATTTTTGCTTCAATACTATAATGGCCCTTAACCTAAAATGAAACTTTTGTTGGTAGGAACACCTGTTTATGCAAAATATTTGCATCTATATAAATAAATTCGGTTGGAGCACTATGGGATTTCCTTACATGTTGAAATTACGCAAATTTCAGCCATCCATGTAGATGGGGTGGGGGTAGAAACCATACACACAGGATGTAAATATTCCTGTGTTGCAAAGGTGTCTTGATTAATATGGTCCATTAGTTAATGTGGTCCTGCTGGGAGAGTAATAAGTGAGACCAACATGTGTAGGAATTTTTTTTTCTGTTTTGCGGCTTTTGCCTGCTCGGTTTATGTATATATGATTTTAGTACAAAGGTGCATTGGTTAGTGGTAGAAAATTTGTGTTTTCACAACATGGTTGGAAATTACCAATTTGTTAAGTCTAAGGGAGAGCAGGGATAAGAGAAAGATAAGATCATTTTGATTTCTTCTTGTTTATTTGTTTAGTTTTATGGAAAAAGAAAGGTGTTAAGATTAGAGTCCGATATCTGATTTTCTAAGTTCTGCATCACAATGTATTAAGTTCAAAGCCTTTTTACCCATTAAACTATTGCAGTTGGTTCTGACTGAGTTGAATGCTGTAACTTTAACTTAAATTTCATTGATTTTTGGCAAATTTGACCTCCTATAGTCTTATGTCATCCAATATGAATACATGTTTGGCTGAATTTGGCCACAATACAAAAGAAGATGTTGAGAATAGCAAGTCATACACCGGACATTCTAAGCTTTGTATTACCTCTATCTTTTTGCCCATTGGCAATTGGTTTCGAGTTGAATACTCGTAAGTTTAACAAAAGGCCAATGGAAGAACTTCAACAAGCTGACTTTTATTTCAAATGTCGTTGTTAGACCTTCCCAAATGTCAACCTCTAACTCTTTCTTCTCTAACTTTCTTAACCCTCTTGTTTCTAATGAAGGAAAAAACAAAGATACCAACGATGGAACCTTGTGTAGTTATAAATTAAGTCCCTTCGTCAATTACTGAAATACATTTACCATTAAGAATGGTTTAATGTTTTTATTTAATACCAAATGCACTGTGGTTCCTGACTTTGGCTTTGCATATTTATTCTTGCAATTACAGATTCTGGATCTAGCTGTTTCATTTGCAAAAGTTGCAGACGTTGACAGGAATCTAGGGGACGAGGATGTGGCAGTTGATGAATTTGAAGAAGGCATAAAATTGTTGGAATCTTTGACATTAAAATCCGAAGAGAGTGCCCTTGAGGAACGGGTAAGATTTTCCCCTGCTTGACTCCATTGAGTAAATAGTTTGGATCCTGAAGAATTGATTTAACATTTTGTTTCCACTGCAGCGGCTTTCAGTGATGGAGTTCCTTAAAAGTCAAATTGCGGAGAAGCAAACATCTGGCGTCGGTTCTGCCCCTGAAGAAAGAACCGCAGAGATCTAGTAAAATAAGTTAGCTTTGCTTCAATATCCTAATGAGCTTCGGTTAGGTAAGCAATAAAGTTCCGTTAGCACAGTCAATCTGAGGGAGATTGATTGCTGCGGTGGCATTCAAGAACGAAATGTTTGGCGCTATTGTTCCGCTCAGTTGTATTGTATATAAAAGAGTCATCCACCATATGATGAGCCAGAGCGTTGTTTTTCCGATACTTCTCATTCCGCCCTTCACTTTATCTGCATTATTGTTGCTTTGTCCTCCTAAATCCCACTTTGGCAATACATTGTGTTCATGTTTAGACTTCACCTCCCTTTACTTACCTGATACGATTTCGGAAGATTTTCTGATGGCTTCAGTACTGTATTGTTGCAACTCTGTATAAATTCAATACATTCAACAAATAAGAGAATCTCCATGTATTGTGTATTATGTTTAATAGCGAGGCAGGATTCGAACTTTGGGCCCTCTTTCTCTAGTTCAAGAGCTAGTTGGTTACAGATATGTTATGTCGACCCATAACACATAATAGTTTGTGCGTGCAAACCTTATTGTGGTCATCGTGATCGGTCCTCCCTCATTTCATTTGTATAATGTTCGAATCCTTATATTCGTGATCGGTCCTCCCTCAAATGGTGGGTAATTGCATTCCGCTAAGAAACTTCGATTTCATTTGTATAATGTTGATTAACGCTTCCTAAAGTCATAAGATTGGTTTACAAAGTTGATGCAGTAAAAGCCGGCAATGGTGCTTGCACTTGCAAGGCTCTTCTGCACTTTTTCTTGGTGGCTAAAATCGTTCATCAAATAACAAACACAAAAAATAGAATACCAAGAAAGAAAGAAAGAAAGTGGGATATATACAAAGATTTTAATTGAGATACTTAAAGGTGGAAAATTGGAAATAATGGGAAAAAGAGAGAGAATAAAGGAAACAAGAAAAAGAACAGAAAATGGTGCACATGAAAAGAGTCATTGTTTACTTGCAATACAAGTTTACTAGAAAAAAAAAATCTGGAAAAAAAATAAATACCCAAATAGAAAAACAAAAGAAGTTGGAATCTGCAGTTGAAATGATATTTTTGTATGGCTTCTCCTTTATGGGAAGAAGTAATACAAAATATAAGGGTAACTGGCTAAATGTTCTAAGAATAAATTTTTTATTGGTTAGTTCAGCACTTGAATGTAATAGAATCATTAGAATAATCAATTTTCTTAAATACAATACTCATGTTCCTGTTGACTAAATGATTGCATCCTGAGGAATTCACATTCTATCAAGGAAGAGTAGAGAAAGTAGGTTGATACTTTATCTTTTGTATTTTTTTTTTATTATATGCCAAAAAATCTAAGTTAGAAATGTGCCAATCGACTGAAGTGAAACAAGTCGGTCGGTGGTGACCCAATTTTAATGAAATTAGATCTCAAGTTTAAACTTACTAGACAGAGATAATTAAGTTAAAAATACACTAGGTTTGAGTTTGGATGGTCCAACTTTAACATGATGATAACTTACCCAAACAAAAACACACACATATGTTTATATGTATATAAAGTACAAATAGAGTCTTGGACAAGAACATCGACATACATCAGGCGGATTTAATGTTGTTTTAATAACCTAATAATTGAGAAGTAAATTATGGATGTTTGCATTTCACTAAAAATAATGAATGCTTATGATGCATATGTATTAAGAACCACAAAAGCATCAAAGATGCTTTGCTCATGGCTCAAGCTTCTTGATGAGTCCATTAAAAAGCTTTCCCTTCACACTGAGCCTACAAAATGTATAACTTCATATTTAAGCAAAACTTTCAAAACAATACAAAATTACAATATTGGTCTCTAAATTTTGCTAAACCAATTCACTTAACTGATCAGAAGAAGAAGCACTCTCAGTCACAGACTCAGCTGCTTCCATGGCTAATGCCTTAATTCTACTCCTCCTCCCTTTTCTCTCTCTACCTTGCTTCCTCCTCTCTCTCTCTGGCGCCACTACTACTTCAACTCAGATTCCCAAGGTAACTTTGAATTATGGGTTTGTGTCCAAACTCTCTTCTGGTTAATCTTGCTCTCTGTTTGGTTGCTGAGAAAATGGATACGGATGGTGTTATGATTGAATATTCAAAATTAAATTCTTTTATATGTCATTGGTAATTTGGCAGCATCATGTGGTCTATATGGGAAGTTCATTTTCCAATGGAAATGGAAGAGATAATGGAGCTGATGAATCAGCTTACTTGCAAATGTTGTCATCCATTATTCCAAGGTTATGATCACCATAATCATCATGAACATCATAATCACCAGCATAAACTCGATGAATTTTGGGATCAATTCTTCATCAATTAATCTAATTTTTCTGCACAATTAGTTATTAATTAATATATTATATCATGTTTCGGTTTCTGCCAGCCATGAGATTGAGAGAATTTCTGTAATACACAAGTATAATCATGCTTTTAGAGGATTCTCTGCCATGCTTACAGAAACTGAAGCTTCCACTTTATCAGGTATTTAGTTCCTTTTGTAATTCTCTACTATTTCATAAGATAATATATATATATATATATATGTATGTATGTATGTATGTATGTTTACTTTGTACATCTTCAAATTAGGATCCCAGATCCCTCTTTGGTTGTTTATTTATATTATTAGTTTACTAATGAATCCATCAAGGAAGAGAGAGAGAGAGAGAGAGGATGCATGGTTAAGTAGGTAATTTCAGGCATGTAGATGTAGTCACCCTCCCTGGTATCAACTATAAAGAATGATTATATCATGGGCCCGTACTAAATAATTAAAACCAACTACCAGCCATGCATTATAACAAAGAAAATAAAAGGGAATAATAGAAACACAGAAGAAGAAGCTGTTGCAGAAATACAGCTAGTTTTTTATTAAAAAAAAAATTATAAAAAGCTTTGATTTATCTCACTGAATTTTATATAGAACAAATACAATAGACGGATCCAAGATCTCTAGAACACATGTTGGATGAATTGTGCTTATAGTAAAATATTATTAACATTATTATTATTGTTCAATTCTCATTATTATGTGTTGTATACAGTCATGTATAATATATATATATATATATATAGACACACACCACTATAGCA